>NC_043974.1:18416320-18501320 GCF_902148855.1 Sphaeramia orbicularis | reverse complement strand
CAAACTCTGAGGATGGGGGGCTACCGGTTTAGAAACAACCCACAACCACGTTTATCCATGAGAGTTTCCTACTGCTGGGAATTGGAGTGTGTTTACTTTGTGAATCTGGGGAGTGACGAAGAGTAATAAACGAAGGAGAAGTTTTGTATTTTTTCTGGAGGAAGCACCGACGCTCATGGACTTAACACTCAGACTGTGTTATTTGAGCAGACCTGTTACTATAATTGACGACATAATGGAACAATCTGAGTCTAATCCTCTGTGAGTGAAACTTTGACGCAGCACTGGAAGGAAACTGTTGTTGGCATTTATTTAAAAAAAAAAAAAAGCACGCACAACTTAAGAGCTGCTGTCTCTGCTGTCACAAGGGGATTTTGAAGTCCTTATGTCAGAAAATCAGCCTTGTTTTCCCTCCATTTGTCTCAACTATTTATCCTCCAATGGCGTGGGTTCATTATACCGGCGCCAGACCGAGCGTGTCAAGTGTCACGCTTTGACAGCTCCTCCCCTCTTTTCCTCACAGCTTGGCTTTTGCCGTGGATGATTTTTCACGTGTTGCCGCCCACAGAGGCTAACATAAATAAACACATGTCGTCACATTAAAAAAAAAAAAAAAAAATTGGATCCCACAGTCCTACATTACGCAGCATCAGTCACAGGGCCGTGGGACTTGGGGGTTGAATCTGAACCGCATCCAACAGTTGGGCTCCAAAGTCCGAGCCAGATCCTCACCTTTGACCCCTGGTTGATCTTGGACTATTATGATTGGCCGGCTGAGGGGAGCAGAATTTGGCATGTTGACCGGTCAGTTGTTTTGGATTATGTTTGTGTTGTGTTTCCTGTACTTTCACTTTCTTTATGTTACTTCTTCATCCTCAGACATCTCTTCCCTATGTTTTGCCTCAGAAAATTCTTGACATTTTTTCCCTTATCTTTATTGGGCAGCTCGTCAGGTCTGGTAGCTTATCAGTGACGTCAGGTTTTGCGAGGTCAACAAACTAAGTTGTCTGATACTTGAGCCTGAGGATGAGTTTGTTCTGACTATATAAGGCCTTTCTGTCTTCTCTCCTCTTCCCTGCTCCCCGTTCTGCGATCTGGCTCGCTTTAACAGTGTAAATATCTCAAGGGGCTGTTTCGCTTTGTTTTCACCACATAGGATCAGAGGTGTTTATCTGCGGAGTTGTTGTAAATGATCTGGGAAGTGGATGGATGCAGCGCGCAGGGCTGGCTTAGCTCTGAGCCTTGATGTGTGCATAGCTGTGGAATTAGAGGTTTGGTGGGAAATGAGGCAAAGTGGAAACTGTCTTTGCTACTCAACCTCTGGAACGTATTATTAGTATCCTCATTAGGACCTCAAAAGACTGACAGCTTAGTTGGAATTTTGCTTCATTTTACTTTAAGTCAAAGTGTTGCAATTACCGGCTTAGACACAACCGCACTTCAGCTTCCTACTTGAGTTTAAAGCTGCTATAATCAGTATTTTTTTTTTTTTTTTTTTTTTAGAATATAATAACAGTAGATTAAACAGTTATGTATATTACGTAAACCCACGGACTATTCCTCCTTCTGTAGTTCTCCTCAGTTCTGCAGAGTGTTCTAGCAATGAGTTGTGGTTTGTTTTGGTTTTACAGCCCACATTAGCAGCTGTTTCCAGCCTAAAAACCTCAGAATCCACCATCATCTATGAGCTCAGAACTAAACTATAAATGTAACAATGTAAAAATGCAGAATTCAATTTGACAAAGGTTGTTGTTTTAATATGACTCTTTGTATTTTTATTATGTAAAAGTTGTCTCTGTACTGTAGGTGTGATAATATGAAAAGAAGTCAAACATGCTCTAGATGTTTTTCGTCTTTTCCAGTCTGACCAGAAAATGATCAAAACCAGGTTTACATTCAAAGATTCAAGATTCAAAGCGTTTTGTTGTCACGTGTACAATAAAGAAACAAGTGTCCCTGTACAATGAAAATCTTACTCTGCCATCCACAATGAATGACAAGAGAATTTAAGATTTACAAAAATTTAGATAGAATAATTATGTTAGGAAATTAAAAACCAAGAAAATAAAGTGGCATTTAAGAACGGAATGGCAATGAGCTCAAAAAAATATATAAAAAAATTAATTAAACTATTATTACTAAGAGAAAAATATACATTTACATAAATGTGCAATATCAGGGTAATTGTGCAAACAGTCAGAGGTAAATGGTCTAACGTGTAAAACTGCCTGAGATAAGTAAGATGTTAAATGTGCAAGACTGTCTGAGATGAACAGTATGATATATACAGCTTTGGAAAAAAATAAGAGACCACTGCAAAATGATCACTTTCTCTGATTTGACCATTTATAGGTATGTGTTTGAGTAAAATGAACATTTTTGTTTAATTCTCTAAACTACTGACAAAATTTCTCTCAAATTCCAAATAAAAATATTGTTATTTAGAGCATGTATTTGCAGACTATGATACATGGTCAAAATAAAAAGATGCAGTGTTTTCAGATCTCAAATAATGCAAAGAAAACCAGTTCATATTCATTTCTAAACAACACAAAACTAATGTTGTAACAGGAAAAGTTCAGAACTCAGTATTTGGTGGAATAACCCTGATTTTCAATGACAGCTTTCACGTGTCTCGGCTCTCCTCCGTTGCTGTTGGATGACTTTATGCAGCTCCTGCCATAGAAATTCAAGAAGCTCAGACATGTTCCACGGCTTGTGATCATCCATGTTCCTCCAGAAGTTTACAAAGTGGGTTCAGGTGGAGATTGGGCTGGCAATGATAGGGTCTTCATCTGGTGGTCCGTCATCCACACCTTTATTGACCTAGCTGAGGCCAGGAGCATTGTCCTGATAGAAAAACCAGTCCTCAGAGTTTGGGAACATTGTCAGAGCAGAAGTCCAGTAGTTTTCAATGGGTATTTTGGATTCCAATTACTTTTGCGGTACTAACAGCACTGTTTTTGTCTATTGTAAGATAGTGATGGACACAGTAGTGGTTTACTTCTCCTTATTAAATAAGACATGGATCAGGTGTTTATTTGATTGTTGTATGTTTTCATATCCAACTAATTCTGTAAAACCCTGTGAGGCAACCTTGTTGTGATCTGGGGATATTGAATTTATTCAGTAGACTAAAGTGTGCTTGTGTTGGAATTCAACAGACACAGGAATGGAATGGCTGTCATACATGCAGACGTGTGGATTTCACAGGAAATTGCAGTGGTCTGAATTTTTTTCTAGACATATATATATATATATAAAGTGCATAAACAGTGTCACAGTTGGAAAATACTGTACCTGTGTGACTTATTGCAGTCGTGTTAAAAGATGTGACAAACCCACACAATAGTCATCTGGTTGCGATTATTGGTGAAATATGGACAAACCCTCCAGGCTGGCAGTCAAAGATGTTCTAGTAGTATAAGTACATTTATATTTAATACAGAAGACCAGTGCTCATGTTCAGTTTCAAGCCGGATGTAATTTTTTCCATTATTTTTCAATTGTATCCATGTGTTATTGTGATAATGGTCATTCTCATACATGCTTATTTTACCCTTGTGATCTTTTCTTAACCCTAACTAAGTTGTTTTGTTGGTTGTTTTTGCAAACCAAGTTGAAATGTGGTATTGTCAAACAATTCATGAACAGTGAGCAAAAGCAGGAGCAATGTGTTGTATGTTGTCTGTGGTATTATGTGTCCTCAACTTTATAGATTTTGACAAATATGTGAAAAATGTTTTACATAAGTAGCACTGTCTCTGAAGTGACAGAACCTGGTCATTCTTAAAAGACAATATACGTCATTTCACAGTGAGGATGTGTTTTGATTTATTTTTACTTAATATTTTCTAGCTGCCCCCTAGTGGCAAAAAATACTGTTAAAGATGCTGTTAATGATTCTGATTGTATGATAATTACTATGAAGTTTTTAGGCACTGATAAACATGAACCATTGGCATTTCAAGCAGTCATTTGTTACGAATACGCTGATTTGTTTCTGTAACTGAGGCCATGCTACATTTCTAACCTCTGATTAGATATAAACACTGTGGCCCGTCACGTCTGTTTATAGAGGGATATATTTGCTCTTTCCCCAGTGGGAGAAAACCCTTTTGGGTGTAACGGTTTGATTAATGGCCCTGCTCTTCGACTTGATTTGGATTAGGCCTCCAACCCCTGGTTGGAAGTTATTACTTTATAATGGGAACATGTAAGCAAAGGCCATGTGCTTTTCATCACTCCAGGAAAGACAATTGGATTATAAAAAAAAAAAAAAAAGTCTGTGTGCTTCTTTGATCTCACTTTTCTCAGCGTGTGATGTTTGGAGATGGGCACTTGTCTGCATAAATCTGTGTTTTTGTTGTTTGGCTCACATTTCCTCTGTTTTTTTTCCTCCCTCACCCCCCTCTTGCTGTCTTCTTTTGGTGTGGCTGCCGTCATTTCTGTTGAGGTTATGTGAGTCACTTATTCCCTGTGGGGGTGACAGTGATGGGGCCAAGTTCCCATTGTGTTCATCCCAAATTTCCATTTCAGGCTTTTTCAAGATGCAAGCTATTCCAAGCCATACTTGGTTAAAAATAAACCTCAAAAATGAGATGAGATGTAGAAAAAAAGATGGTTTCCAGGGAGAGATGGGGTGGTGTGGAATGAAGTGAACAGATGTGGAAAAGCTGTTCAATGCTTCATTTAGCTCATGGAGATACCCGCTGTACATGGCAGACTGAACTACAGACTGCTTAGTGAGTACAGAGTTTTAATCCGCATCCTGAGACCAATGCTCAAGAGAAAAATATGGCGTTTTCATTGCCTCCGTTTCACACATTATCAGCTCTGTGGAGTTCTGACAGCGACTCCAGAAGGATTTTATGAAGCGCTGGTTTTAAACATGACTTACACTGAACAGACCACTGCTCTCCATGGTACCCATCATAAGCTACAGCAGCAGGACAGAACTCAACCGACCGCCTGATGTGTCGAATCCAGGACACGTTTCCGCTGGAGAGGTGAAGTGTCAGCCAGCCAGCACCTCAGCGTTTATGTAAGCTGGGAAATTGATTCAATAAATCTCAGAATAAACAGAATCAGGTCTGCAGGAAGGTGAAGAATTTGATCAGTCATTGTGGCCCTGACCGGAGCTCTGTCATGAGAGCTGGAGATGGAGATTTACAGTCTTTTCATTTAAGTGGTAAACTCCGCACACCTGCTGTATATCCAGACATGTGCCGAGAAGCCCTTAAGGAGTTCCTTGAATTGGCTATAAATTACACTGGTCTACACGTAAAATGCTTCCAAAATAAAAGTAGTGAAATTTTGCCACGTCTGACTCAGTGATAAATAAAAATCAAGTCAAAAATGGTGGCTGGCTGAAGTTTCCAAGGTACAGTTTTGGGTCAAAATGTGAAATTCTAGAATTAACTTGAGAATGGGTTTTACTCAAAAGGAATATTTGTCTCAGAGCTACCAGATCTACTTCAAAACAGTCTGTACATGACAATACATTCACTTTACGGGTTCGATCTAGTGGAATGTTTATAAATCTATTATATAAATGTACATAAACCAATATATATGTGTAATAAGACTTTATCTTTCAGATATTTTTATTGCGAAGCCTTATCATAGTACAGATTTGAGATCCCCTGATTGGTACATTATGCTTAATTTTTGATATCAACATAAAAAATGCACATTCAGAAATAAAAATTCAAGAAAACAGCATTGATAAAATGAGAAAAGAGGAAAGAAAGGAGAAAAAAAAAAAAACAACACACACAATTTAACACCTCACCCAACCCCCCACCTCATCTCCAGAGCCACTGAGATAGATCAGTGTAGTTCTACGCTGTGGACTACTGCTTATATAGTGGATCTAAACTGTCCAGCCCTTCCACATATGACATCACTGGTTTCCAAATTTCTTCAAATTCTTACAGTTTGTTGTTCAGTCTGTATCAAATCCTCTTTAAGTGAAGGGTGTCCATCATTGTTGTTATCCAGGCTTTAAAAGTTGGTGTCTCTTTTTACTTCCACATCAGGATAATAACACTTTATCAAATGTCTTGAGAACACAAGCAAACCAGCACTTTTGTCATTTGTTTTCCAATTAATCTTATTAAAATATGTAACATTTAGCACATTTAATCTCTGATGCAGATAATTTCTAAAAAAAGAAAAAAAATTAAGTAAATTGATTCATGGTACGGACGGACGGACTTTATTGATCCCAAACTGGGAAATTGTATTGCAACAGCAGCATGACAAACATTAAAAATAAAATATAAGAATAAAAATACAATACAAGAGCAAACACACTATACATAATAAATTATAAGCATAAAAAAAAGAACTGCAGAAAATCTGGACAAACAGTATCAAACAGTAAGATGCAATAATTAACTGTAATGTGGAAAGTAACATGGAATTTCCAGCAGGGTTGTCAAACTCGGGCCACATACAGCCCAATATGATCTCAAACCAGTAAATTAATAACATCATAACCTATAAATAATGACACCTAAAAAATGTTCCTCTTTGTGTAAAAAAAAAAAAATAGTTGAAAATACGTGATGAAAATGTTTACATTTACAAACTATCCATTAAAAATATGCGAATAACATGAACAACCTAAAATCTCATAAAACTAAAGTGGTATTTTATCAATATTCTGCCTCGGCTTATCATTTACATGTGCATTACAACTTACAGATCACAGTGGATCTACAAATGCACAAAGTAATGGGGATAATAGATTGTTAATTTCTTTAGTTTCACAAATTCATCCCACAGGCTGGATTAAACCCTTTGGTTTGCCAAGTGTTTGACACCCCTGATTTACAGCTTATAACACTGATAATTCCTTATATATATATATATATATATATATATATATATATATATATATACATATATATACATATATATATATATATATATATATATATATATATATATATATATACATATATGCGTGCGCTACACAAATGACTTTCTTGGACTACTGGCTGTACTTTGAGCTAAAACACACATAAGTGACACATTAGGCTGCAAAAATGGACAGATCACCAGACTGGCAGCAACATCAGCATTTAACTAAAACCATGTTTCTGCAGGACCAGCACTCAACCATGTGGTCAATACCCACACTAAGGAAAACAGCCAATAGTAGCTGCATATAAATGTGTAGGCCAAAGGTTAACAATACTATTGGTGCTGCTCAAAATGTACAAAAAAGTGTGAAGAAAATGACCTCAGACAGGACTGGAGTTTGTGTAATTAGCCATAAATTAAAATTAGTAAGCAACATTCAACTATAATGTACTGCAACTCCGATATTTATTTTTGTGGTGGTGACAGAAATGCACATGGTGATTTTATTCTTCACTATATTGGAGAGATTCAACATAGTAAAGGTGCAGGTTATGAAACAAAAGCAAAGCTGGAAGTATCGGAAGTGTTTGTCAGGCTGAGGAGAACTGCAGAGTTGGGAATTCTGATCCATCATTATGGATATGACCTTTTTTTAGTGCATATTTCCTTTTTTACTTAGTTCAAAATCACTGTGATTTGCTGTTTCCTGTGTCAAACAGTCTCTGGCTTTAGTCATCTTAGGGTTTTCTGGGCTTCTTTGAGAGTATGATTCTCCATATCACCAAACATCTAGACTGACCATGAATCATAGGGTTAGTTAAAGGAGTGGTATTTTGCTTTTTAAAAAACAAAACAAAACAATGGAATTAAGCATTTTAAAACATTTCCCTGTGGTCTGCATAATCTGTAAATGCTATGCTTGGGTCTGAATTTTTCATTAATTCCACTCCACAGGTCCGTCTTCAACCCTATTTCTGACAAATGATACCAGAAAGGTCGTTTTGAGCGCTGGCCCTTTAAATGCAAATGAGCCACTTTACGCCCCTCCCCCTCCAGGTTGTTGGCTATGCTGCTGTGTCCCATTCAACCACTGGTGTTCGTTAATACAACCAGTAACTAAACATTTTAGGTAATCGGCTTGAAGTTTGGACATATTTTCAGTATGGACTACAATGTTTGTCGGAAGGTTTGACCTTATATGTGCAAATGTCATGACAAAACTAGTTATAAACTGTAACAAATTATGCAGGAATTAAAACGGGTTGTAGAAATCCACTGGATTTTTGCCAAAATGAATATTGTGGTGGAAAAATTTACTTTTTATATTTTATACTCTATATTTTATACTGTTAGTACATCTTTTAATGCTGAGTCATTATTCATTATGTGTGATGTTTACCACTCTGTAACACCCCCAACCCAGGAATGGAGTTCTTGCCTTGAGTTAAAACCCAAACACCTAAATGTCTGAATGTGTAGATAGAGGATGGCGCCTGCACTCCAGATAGGATCCAAGCAAGGTTAGAGTGAAGAGGTCATCATGACCTCTTCATGGAGCAGAGAAGGAGTAGTATGGGGTGGTACGATGTACGTAAGGAATGACATCATAGTTTGAGGGGGTTAGATTTGGTTCTATATAATCTTTAGTTTTCTCTTGTTTAAGCAGACTTCACTTACAGAGTTTCTCTGTGATTGACTTCTCAATAAATGCATTTATTTATTTTAACTCTTTCTCTCCTCCTCTTTGTATGTGGGTTATCAGTTGAACATTTCCATAACAATATAAAGATAGCTTTGCAGCACCTGGAGGGTTCAAATTCAAACTTTTTGAACTATTAGGGTCCAAATACATAAATAAATGTACCAAAGACTAATAAAAGTGGGTTTAGCAAAATATGACCCCTTTAAGTTAATAAGTTAGTTGGTCATTACACTTTACAGTCAGGGAGATTTTTGATGATATGCACTAGATATCAAACATCTGAAGTTGAAGCTTATTCCTGCACAAAACTGAATTATCTTAGAAAAGCATGAATATAACGTGACTTATAATATGTGTCACCCCTTTGTGTTGCAACTAACTTTATTTAAATATAAGTATTTTATCCTGATGCAAAACTGTTTCTGTACTTACATTTATTTGTGCTGAAGATCATTTGCAAATGGGTCTCTGCAGTAAATAAGATAGTATAAGTACAGTTGATGGGCCATCACTCAGGTGCAGCCACACATTAGGCTCAGTTTATCGACTCTGTGGGAAATCAATTAAATCCAGCTGAGCCTCAGACATCCCTGGTGTCCTTGTTTGAGGACGAATTCACAGAAGTGGTGCACATGGTGATATTATATTGCAGTAGCACTAATGTATATATGAATGAATGAATGTTCGATTTTGGACATATAAAAAACACAATGCAGCCACCAACAAAGCAAAAGTCCAAACAAATTAGCAACACAAGACAAGTAAAATTAAAAAAAAAAACAAACATGTATCCTGTTGTGTAAAAGAGATACTTCATACAATTTTAGTGTTATTTACACGTCTCAAAAAGGAGTGGAAGTAAACACTTATTTAATCCCGCCCCTTTTCCTTCAATCATGCATACATTTCAACCTCCTGACATTACTCTAAGCTACAAGTACATAGTTAATCATAACCTTAAAAAAACAATGAACCTCCCACTAGAGGATGAGAAAAAAACAGAAGAAAAATTAAAGAAAAATTATCATAACAATAAATTAATTAATTTAATTAAATAAGCTTAAATAACCACAAGAATATAATTTTTATTATTACTTTTTTCCCCTCACACCCAAAAAATAAACAGGAAAAACCCACTGATATTCAAACATTTTTCTCCACATGTTTAAACAAAACCATATCTTATACAGTACATCTGAATAAATTGAAATATATTTGGACTCAACATTCACACTAGGGCTGCACAATGTTGGAAAAAACTGACATTGTGATTTTTTTAACCCTGCGATATGTATTGTGATATGAAGAAATACTCAGGTGGATGTAATAGCTGTGTGGTGCCGACGTAAATGGCCAAACAAATTAGTTACGGCAACACAGAACCCGTGTTTCAGTATCATCCTTCTTGTAGCTGAAATAATTCCATATAACTGACGTTGCTTTTCTTTTTGACACCAAGTCTTCGTTTCCGGTGATTTTCTCTTGTTCGTTGCTCATTTTTCAATGTTGTTACCAGCAACTCACTCTGTGTGCAGGGGTGTGGTCTGCTTCAGCAAAATGATTAAGAACGACTGTGATTGGTGGATCGCTGTGCGCAGTGTGTGTCAGGTACCCAGGTTGAAATTAGATGAGAACACGTTGAGATCATTTGCCTCTTACGTTGCAGAATCTGCGATGTGACTATTGCGCACACGTACATTGCGATGACAATGCGCAAATGATATGTTGTGCAGCTCCAGTTCACACTGTTCCATAATTTCACCCCATCAACAGCAACACAAAAGCTCTTCCTTGTTGTTGTTGTTGTCTTGTTACATCTATATTTTTAAAGTTCTATAACCCCCTTAAATTGTGAAAACTTGGAAAAACTGGATTATGGAATCAATGGGAGTCAATGAGTAGATATTACACATAAAATTTCTTTGACATTTGCCTCATGTTGGTAAAAAAAAATACTGTTTAGCTCAATTTCTTACGACAGAAACCCAGATTTTTTGACTCAGTGGTCGTCCTTTCTTTTCCCTGATGGCTTTCTTTGCCAGCCCACCTCTCCTCAGCTCCGGTAAATGCCACCCAGCTCCAGCGCAGACCTCCCCAGAGGGTGATGATTATGATGGATGCACAGGACCCACTTTCCCCCAACACGTTACCTAACACCTAATACTGGCTATTCATCAGTACACTGCCACACGGGGGCTAATCCAGTTAGCAAAGCAGACATAGAGCACAGGAGTCTGCAGAGTGAGTGGAGTGCACCGGTGTACGTTTTCATGTAATAAAATGCCAATGAAACACTACAGCGATGATTTACCTTTCACCAATGTTGACCATCCTTTCTCTTTATGTTCAGATATGCTCACTTCAATGAGGAAATAAAGTGATGAAGTAATTTTCCATTCCCATAATGCATCAATAAATTCAAAGTTTAAAAAAGCTGTTCCAAATAAAGCTGCATTATCATCACCATCATTGTCAGCACCCACTCACCAGTCGTAGTATTGTCACCTTATAAATAATTTCCAGTTCGTACACATAGCCGACAGAAACCATTCAGTTGGAGTCTAGTCAGGACATCTGCACACTGTAAAACCAAGATGAAAACGCTGACAGGATGATACACTCCACAGATGAGTCAGAGGAACCACAGAGGAGATGATAACATTCTCAAAAATGGATTTAATTAATGGAAAAGAATTAGAGCAGAGGACAATGAATAATGTCTCCTGCCACTAGGGGTCTCTCAATCAAAACAACAGTCAACAAGTGGTGCCAGTCACAACAAACCCCGCCCTTCGCACATATTGTACTTTATTTTGGCATCTATCCAGCTGATGTCATCATGTCTATGCGTGTGCTGATGCCAGCATATCAGTTGCCTCTATATATGTGGCAAGTTTGAAGTAAACTGAAACAAAATTGATGTTTTTATAGATATTTGAAATTTTTGCTCAGTATAAGAAAGTGGGAGAAAAAAAAAGATGAAAAAACTCATAAAAAATTTGAAGTTTGACCTACTTTCCCCAAAATATAATCACATCTCTTCTGGGTCACTGGCAATCTATAAACCCAATTTGGTATGAATTCAATCAATTGTTTTGCTGCTACAGAGATTTGAAATTTCGCCCATTATAAGTAAATGGGGAAAAAAAATATTTAAAAAATTCATTAAAAAATTTTAACTTTGATCCACTGTTCCCAAAATGTAATGAGATCTATTCTGGGTCTCTGGCAATCTATTAACCAAATTTGGTATGAATTCAACCAATAGTTTTGCTGCTAGAGTGTTAACAAACAAACAAACAAGCAACAACAAACCAACAAACAAACTGAACCAAAAACAATAACCCTGGCCTCCCCTTCGGGGGGCGGGGTAATTATACAGAAGTAGATGATGTTTTAAAGTAACATGGGATCATGGGAAATGTTTTCACCACTGCTGCTGATGAAAATTTGTGCTAAGATGATGTTCACAGACTGGGTAATGTGGTAAAGTTTTAATCACATTACATTTACATAATATATTCATGTTATGTCATTTTAATCCAATGAAATACCCCCAAGCAACATTAAACATTTGTATCCATAAATTGCATATGATAGCACTGAGAGGTGACAACACTGATTGTCATTGAGTCATTAGATTTAATATAATTTAGAATTTATCTGATCTGATTTGAATCAACAAAATAAATAGCAAGGGTCTAGTAATTTTTACAGTGGTTTACTATGTGATAACTTATTATGAAAAGGTTAGGAGGTTAACCCTTTCATGCATGAATAAAAAAAAAGATCTAGATTTTATTTTATTTATTTTTTTTTTTAGATTGATTTTGTTACTCAAAATTGGGCTAAAGGAAATGCATTTTGAATTTTTTTTAAATGTGGTTTTATCAAGAAGACATTAAACCTCCTGAGACCCAGGAAAGTTTTGGCTTTTTTTTAAAAAAATAAATATTTGTCTATATTGGAAACATCATGATGCAACAGTTTTTTCAGATGGGTTTTTTTTATAGAATGTTCTTTGCGGTGGACATTAATTAATTAATTAATTAATTAATTAATTAATTAGTATGGAGCTGTGAAACTCTTGTCCACAAACGTGGACAAAAAACCCACAGCTGGGTGTTAGGAGGTTAACGTTATGAGATCACAGAGCAGTCCAAATTCTAAAACTAAGATGATACATTTTTTCATTGTACTGCTTAGGGTCTGTAGAGACTGCCCCCATGTGGTTTGGAGAATATTGCCTTTATAACCCTTTGGAAAGTGAGCTTGGAAGTGAGCATGAAAGGGTTAAAGCATTGCTGATTTTTTCACAGTTTAACACTAACTCCCATCCCTGCCTATTATTACAGTGACAGGCTGAACTTCTGTCCTGATTATTAGTGACGATGACAGAGGTGTGTTCTGTTCTGTTTCCAGACTGAAGTCCAGTCGTTGAAGGAGACGTTCTGTTTATCTGCTTGTTTCACCACTCAATAGATAAAGTCCATAACAGCCACACTTCTCATCCTTCCCTTGACTTTTACACTATCATTAGGAACCAGGTGTAAAGTGACGATACAACCAGAGTTTCCACACATTGTACAAAGAGATCAATATTAGTTAATATTTGCTATTGTCTACAATATGGGGATATGTCAGGTATGTGTGGCGATGTCTGGAATTCCATAGTAACATGCAAAATTAGGAGTTAGTTACCAGGGTTATCAGCCTGAACAGGAGAGGAGGCTTTGAGAAGGTAACAGTGAATCCAGAAAGAGAGATTCTACTGTTTATTTAAAAAAAAAGAAAACAATCGCTGAACATTAGTGTTGATTTTGTATATGTAGTTCATAGAATGGCATTTTGGATAAGAGGTTTGACTGTTTTATGCCACACAATTGTTTTATTACACTTGTCACCTGATCATCATGTCACTCTTTGGTTTCAATTGCAACAGCTTTTCCAAGAGAATCAAGTCATGCTACAGTGTTTTTAAAAAGCCTAATATTTCATATATTTCAGATGGGTGTATGCATGCTTTACTAGCTTACTAGAGATCAAGCTTCATTTTAAAATGGCTTTTTTCTCCATTTGTGTATTTTATTAGCTTGGTTTTCAGACTTCTTCAAGCTAATAGCATGACTTGGACACTTTATACTGTCTGATTTCATGTATGGTTTTCTCTTTGTTCATTGGTAAGAAACAGATGATGAGATGTGAAGTGGGATGTTATTTTGTAAAAAAACAAAAAAAAAAACATATCAATGATGAGATCCCATGTGAATCGTGCTTAAGATATAATTTTGAAGTTTCAGTGTGGGATAAGGATAATAAAGTAACATAATTTTGTGTGAAATGGCTTGGTGAACTTCATCTCTCACTGCAAGTGATAGAAGTTAAAACCATCAAAAAAAGGTCTTATTATATATAATATTATATCTAAATATTATTAATATTATTGCAAATATTAACCCATAAAGATGACTTTTTTGTCTCTATTTAACATTTCTGAAGTGATTTATCACCATTGATGTAATATTACCCTCCTTATTTTGTGTTTTTTTCAGTGTAAATCATGCATTTTCCTGTATTTAATGTATTGATCATGTTGATGTTCATAAAAGCTCGAATTAAAGTTGAGGGTTATTATATCAGAAACACAGAAAACTGAAATAAAAGTGACTTTTTCAGCAACGATATCATTAACTGAACATAAACTAAGTGTCTCCATCCACTGACATTGATCCACGTTCACTATGGAGCCTCTGAACATCCAAATGGGTCATATCTAATGACCATGAAAAGATGACAAACTGTATTTTATACTAATTATTTACATGTACTGATAGAATTAGTGGATCAGCAGGTGTTAAACAGTTTAGATCAGTAGATGCTTTTGTTCGCCAGTGGAGGTTTGGGTCCTTATGGGCCTTTGGGTCCTTCATTACTAAGGTGGAAAAAGTATGAAAAGAAGGTAAAGAATAACTGAAAGTCTGGTCGTATTTAACGTGCGGCGGCACTGACAGCTGACATTCACCTATTTTCACAGGCTAGTCTGGTAGTTCAACAATTTGACAAACAGCTGTGATTTTCTTGACATATTTCACTTACAAACACAAGTGTAAATGTTTGCAGAAGTCAAAAAGGATAAAACCAAATACCTGTCTAAGCCACTGACCACATTTGTTTTTCTGAAACAAGGTCCTATGTGGCACAATCACAAATTGCAGTTTCAGCTGATGTTTATGTTTTTTTCCATTGACTCACAACATGATACAGTATGATTCCAAGTGCACTCACTCATCTCACATTAGTTTGCATTTTAACAAAATTCCAGTCTTAAAAAAAAATGAGAAAGACAGTCAAGAAAGACATATTTCTTTGTTTGTATCACAAACTGAATCTGAAGATACTGATGATGATGATGATGATGATGATGAGCTTTTTATTCCGATCGTCACTTCTTTCCTTGTCACCAAGCAACTAATGAGCCTGTGATGATTTTTAATCCACCTTGTGCTTGTGGGGATTTGCTACATGTCTGTCCATGGGTGAGGTGGATTATTAAAAGTTGATGGGAGGCTTTCTCTAATAATAACTCCTTATGTAATACTCTTGGTTAGTGAAACATACAGAGTAGGTGACCAGCCCATGTTAATAATGATTCAGGAATGATTTTACTCTGAGTCAAGCTGAAAATTCACAGGAATATTAAGAAGTATAAGAAGGAGGGGGGAGGGGGGGGGGGGGGGGCTGAAAAGTACATAGGCTGACCATGATGCAGTGGTCAAATTTGACCAAATGTGGTTTACATTTCAACATAATCTCCCCTGCGATTCACACACTTCTTCCATCGGTGTTACAGTGCTTGGATTCCTGTGGCATACAAGTTCTCATCTTGTTCCTCAAAAAAAGTCCTCAACAGCAGATATGACCTCATCATCTGTCCAATACTGCTTCCCAACCAAGTGTTCTTTCATGTTAACCCATAAAGACCCAGTGCTACTTTTATGTCAGTTTCCAATATATTTATCTCCCTACCTTTCTTAAGTTATTTAGCACCATGTATTATAGTAATATCCTCTCTATTTTGTTGTTTTTCACTGAAAATCTGATATTTTCCTTTTTTTAATTCACGGATCATGTACTTTAATCATCATGCTGAGATTATATTGGAGGGTTATTGTCAAAAACAGAGAAAACCTAAGAAAAATTTACTTTTTTAGTAAAATATATCATTAACTGAACATAAACCAAGTGTCTCCATCCACTGTTATGTACAAAACTCCATGGGTTTGACTGGTGAATCAATGTTGTAGAACACAGGTATCAAACATGCAGCCCGGGGGCCAAATTCAGCCCGCCAAAAGGTCCAGTCCGGCCCATAGGATGAATTTTTGAAATGCAAAAATTACACTGAAGATACTAACAATCAATGGTGTAAAAATCATTTTAATTCAGGTTCAACATACAGACCAATTAGATCTCAATTGGGTCAGACCAATAAAACAGTATCATAATATCCTATAAATAATGACAACGGCTAATTTTATCTTTGTTTTAGTGTAAAAAAGTAAAATTACATGAAAATGTGTGCATTAACAAATTATCCTTCACAAAAATGTGAATAACCTGAACAAATATGAACCTGAAAAGTCTTAAGAGAAGTAAATGCAATTTTACCAATATTCTGCCTGTTACTAAATGTTTTGTGTATTTGTAATAATAATGTAATTTGTAAAACACATGTATAAATGATTAACTGATAAACTGAGACAGAATATTGTTACCTCCGCCAAGGAGGTTATGTTTTTGCCAGGGTTTGTTTGTTTGTTTGTCTGTTTGTTTGTCTGTCCGTTAGTGTGCAACATAACTCAAAAAGTTATGGACAGATTTTGATGAAATTTTCAGGGTTTGTTGGAAATGGGATAAGGAAGAAATGATTAAATTTTGGTGGTGATCGGGGGTGGGGGGGCCCACGGGGGGGCCCATTTCCAACAAACCCTGAAAATTTCATCAAAATCTGTCCATAACTTTTTGAGTTATGTTGCACACTAACGGACAGACAGACAAACAAACAAACAAACAAACCCTGGCAAAAACATAACCTCCTTGGCGTGGGGGGGGCCCACAGGGGGGGCCACTGATCAGCCTTGGCGGAGGTCTGCGCTCTCCGAGTGCTTCTAGTTAAAATTGCAATTGTTTTTCTTTCGACATTTCAAGTTTCATTTCAGACATTTCAGCTTTTTAACGAAACGTTGTAGATGTAAAAAATTATCATAATGTAATTTTACTTTTTTCATTATTCTTTTACTGGTCCAGCCCACTTGAGATCATATTGGGGTGAATGTGAACTAAAATGAGTTTGACACCGCTGTTGTAGAAGATGATGGTGTTTCCACGTTCACTACGGAGTCTCTGAACGTCCAAATGGGTCATATCTGATGACCACGAAAAGATGACAAACTGTATTTTACACCAATTATTTACATGGATTGTATTACATGTATTTATAAGATTAGTGGATCCACAGCTATTAAACTTTTCACAACAGTAGATGGTTTAGGTCACCAGTGGATGTTTAAGGTACAGAAAATTGTCAGATGGTGCCAAATCAGGAGAATATGGAGGGTGATTAACCAGTTCAAAGCCACAGTCTTCAAGAAGTGCCAAGTCTGCCTGTGACATAACCAGCCTGGTGTGTTTTTGTTCAGGTGTTTAAAGCCATCCACTGAGCGGAGACCTTCGACATGCCAAGTTCCTTGTGCAGAATGTTCTCTACTCGTTGCCTCCAGCATTAGCTATCTGATTAACAGTTAAACATCTGTCATCCATCACCATGTGGTGAACTAGTGTTGTTTTTGTCAGCCTGTTTTAATTTTAGTTTTAGTCTAGTCTTTGTGCCAAACTCTCATTTCATTTCATTGTCTTTATTACCTCCACCAAGGAGGTTATGTTTTTGCTGGTGTTGGTTTGTCTGTCCATGTGCAAGATAACTCAAAAAGTTATGGACAGATTTGGATGAAAATTTCAGGAAATGTTAATACTGGCACAAGGAACAAATGATTAAATTTTGGTGTGTGTGTGTGTGTGTGTGTGTGTGTGTGGGGGGGGGGTACTGATCTGCCTTGGCGGAGGTCTGCGCTCTCCGAGTGCTTCTAGTTAGTTTTAGTTAAGTTCATAGCTTTTCGTCTAGTCAAGTTTTAGTCGACTAAGACTCTGAGCATTTTAGTTGTATTTTAGTCAGAATAATACATGACTATTTTCGTCTAGTTTTAGTCAAAGAAAACTGGTGATATTTTAGTTTGGTTTTACTTATGTCTTACGTCTTGATAAGCCTTAATGGGGGGGTATCTGTGTGGTAAAGCCCAGCTCGGCTGTATATTTCTGTCTGAACCCAAACTTTGCCTGACACATTTGCGTCCAATCCCTGCCTGTCTGGTTCAGTTTGGGGTGCAGTACTCTACTGTGCACACCTGGACCAGGAGCAGGTCTTTATGGACCCTGGATGTTTGGAGTATGAGACAGAAGGCGAATCATCCAGACTTCAGCTGCGACCTGAAAGAGGAGAACTGCCTGGGTGCGAAATGTCTGGTAACCTGCGGACCTCACAATTTCACAGCACACCTGCAGTAATGCAACTAAAGATTATAACGTCAGTTCGTTTCGTCTTGTTAACGAAAATGTAGACATTTTATCACAGTTTTTGTTTTGTAAACTACATTTAGTCTTGTTTTTATTAGTCAACAATATTACATTACACATTTAATTATAGTTACTGTCACATGACCACCATTTTTGTTACATCTCGTGTTGCTTTCATCACGCCATAAAGGTTCGTTGATGAAGATATTTTGTCAGAATTTTCGTTGATGAAAGCAACACTATGGTAAACACAGGTGATGTTTTCTTGGGTGGTGGTTGTGGCAGGACGTCCGGACCTTGGGTCATCTTCAAGGCTCTCCCTACCCCTCTTGAATTCAGTGGCCCACTTTTGCACAGTTGTTAAAGTTAGAGCATCATCCCCTAATGTAGCAACCATGTCAGCAGGAATGTCCTTGGGGGCTAACCCCTTTTTTTGCACCACAGTGCCAAATTTTATCCATTTTCATGAAATGTCTCTAGTACTACTTGTCAAAGTCCTGAATTATTTATCCAATGTGGGTTTATCTGGAAGGAAACCATGCAGTTAGTATCAGGAAAGGCTGAATTTAATGTATGCCAAGTTTCATTGCTGTGGAATGACTCCTCCTGAGTCAGCCTATATGAACTTTTCAGCCCACCCTCGTAAATACGCTCTGCTGGCAGTAAAATAATGCAATGTAAAAATTATTACATGGGTTTTAAAAAAGTCAGGGAGTACCTGAGTGGAACAGCAAGAGGTATGTGTTTGTCATTTGCCTCATCAACGCTCACATCCCTGGGTCGAAGAAATGACAAGAAAAGAGTTTCTGTGAAATTAGAGCAGAAAGAAAAACAACAATAAGATGACTGAGATCATTCCACTTCTGAAATGGTGACTCAGAAACTTTTAACGAATTCTCTGGAATCACATGAGAGTCACACCAAATATATTAGCCTGAACATGATCTAAAAACTGTTAACAACAGACTGACATTTTTAATCTACAAATCTGATCTGTGCTCAGTTTTACACTCTTTTTGGTGTTCCTCTGCTACAAACTGTGCTAGTCTGGTAATGTCAGTAGGTCATCATGTCTAGTATCTGTTAATGTGTGCAAATATTAACCCATAAAGACTCAGTGCTACGTTTGTGTCAGTTCCCAAATGAATTTTTCTCTCTGTTTAACCTTTATAAAGTGATTTATCATTATTTATTGTAATATTATCTTCTTCATTTAGCTTTTTTCAGGTATTTTCCTAGATTTCAGTTACTGATCATGTAGATGTTCATAAAAGCTCAGATTAAAGTTGTGGGTTATTATGTCAGAAACAGAGAAAACTGGGGGAAAAAATTACTTTTTCAGCAAATATATCATTAACTGAACATCTTTGAACATCTTTAGTAAGACACAAATGATGAGATGTGAAGAGGGATGTTATTTTGTAAAATATATATACAGGGTGGGGAAGCAAAATTTACAATATTTTGAGGCAGGGATTGAAAGACAGTGTATGACCAATTAGTTTATTGAAAGTCATGAGAATTTATTTGCCACAAGAAAATTTACATAATAGAAAATGTTTTTATTCTATGTGTCCTCCTTCTTTCTCAATAACTGCCTTCACACGCTTCCTGAAACTTGCGCAAGTGTTCCTCAAATATTGGGGTGACAAGTTCTCCCATTCTTCTTTAATAGTATCTTCCAGACTTTCTCGTAATAGTTTTGCTCATAGTCATTCTCTTCTTTCCATTATAAACAGTCTTTATGGACACTCCAACTATTTTTGAAATCTCCTTTGGTGTGACGAGTGCATTCAGCAAATCACACACTCTTTGATGTTGGCTTTCCTGATTACTCATATGGGCAAAAGTTTGTGAAAAGGTATGGATAATAGTGTTAGGTATGATTATGACATCAATATATGTTTGGTTTCAAAACAATTGACGTAGTGCCTGCTGAGAAAAAACAACTAAATGTTCATTGTAAATTTTGCTTCCCCACCCTGTATATATCAGTGATGAGATCCCATGTGAATCATGCTTAAGATATAATTTTGAAGTTTCGTGGAGCGTGTGATAAGGATAATAAAGTAACATAATTTTGTGTGAAATGGCTTGGTGAACTTCATCTCTCACTGCAAGTGATAGGAGTCAAAACCATAAAAAAAAGTCTTATTTAACCCATTAAGACCCAGTGCTACTTTTTGTCAATTCCCAAATGACTATTTTTCTCCATTTAATATTTCTTAAGTGATTTATCATCATTGATAGTAATATTACCCTCCTTATTTTGTGTTTTTTCAGTGTAAATCATACATTTTCCTATATTTAATGTATTGATCATGTTGATGTTCATAACAGCTCAAAATAAAGTTGAGGGTTATTTTATCAGAAACAGAGAAAAGTGAAATAAAAGTGACTTTTTCAGCAAAGATATCATTAACTGAACATAAACCAAGTGTGTCCATCCACTGCCATTGATCCAACTCCATGGGTTTTACTGGTGAATCAATGTTGTAGAAGATGACGGTGTTTCCACGGTAACTACGGCGCCTCTGAACGTCCAAATGGGTCATATCTAATGACCATAAAAAGACGACAAACTACATTTTACACCAATTATTTACATGGATTATAGGTTATTATGATAGTATTTTACTGGTCTGATCCACATGATTTTGACATCCTTGATTGTTAATATCTTGTGTCGTTTTTGCATTTCACAAATTCATCCCGCGACCCGGCTCGGACCTGGACTTGGCCCACGGGCCGCATGTTTGACACCTGTGCTCTAATGTATGACTGTCTTAATTCTGTTGAGTGTCTTTAAGCAGATCTTATTGTTAGCTCTTGTGTTTTCTGACCCACAGTCATGGTAAATACTGTCTGCACTGTCTTTCCTGTGTGACTCGTGCTGTAATTATTGACCAATGATCATGTGGATGAGCAGTTTGTACAGCACAGGGCTGTGTGAGCACAAGTGCATCATGGGACATGCTGTGTGTGTGTGTGTGTGTGTGTGTGTGTGTGTGTGTGTGTGTGTGTGTGTGTGTGTGTGTGTGTGTGTGTGTGTGTGTGTGTGTGTGTAGTGTGCATGTGTGTTCTAGTAGCAACTAACCAAACACCACCTGAGTTTAACCTTGGGGCTTCACACAACACACTCACACACACAAACATCTCTAATGAGCGTGTTTCCACTCAACGCTGATTTTTTTTCCCTGTAGTGTTTCCACAGGATGATTTTTCCATGTCCACACACACACACACACACATAAATAGACACACACCTGAAACGGACAGGTGGAAAGGATGAAAGTACAAAACATTCAACTGTACAGAAATTGTGAAGCACTTACTATAATACAATTCATTCTTTTATTATTTTTGCTGATTTCTTGAGTATATTGGGATATACCGTTTTTTTTTCCCACAGTGGATTTTATTTCCTCTTTAATCTTACTTTCCTTCAAGTAGATTTGATATGGTGTTCATGTTCTGACTCATGTTAGATGTGCAGACTGCGGTGAGGACTGAGATGAATCAGCATTTCTTTTAGGTCAGTTTACTGTGACTAATATTCCATTCCCATTTCCAAATGCACCTGCACACTGACAAACCCAAACACTTACCAAACTAGCACTGTCCCAACAGACGCCTCTTTTCAGCCAGTGGAAGCTGAAGATGGAAATGCAAAGTGGGTGTAGAATGGTGAAAAGGTGGGATTTATTTATTTTATTTGTCCACTGCAGTTTGTCCAAGTTTAACCTTGTTCCATACAACATCATCTAGAGCAAAACAGCCAAAATCATACCTAAAATTTTTACAAAATGTCAGTGATTTTTGTCATTTTGTCATGTCAAATTACACTGTTTTCTAACATAAGAAAATGAATTGAAGTACAGGTCCAATAAAACACTTTTTTGTGTCATTGTGTCGTCGTTTGTTTCACAAAGACAAGGTGAAACTAGTGGATCGTCTCAAAGAAGAGGGATTTATTTGGACACATACATGGTAAACAGGCATACTGACAGCGTGTCAGCATCTGAATACAAGTTGCATCTAGTGAACAGTGTTTTTCAAGGTTTCTTCGGAGTTGTTACATGAATGTGTTTACATAAATTGTAGGTAAGTCCATGGCTCAGCTGGCGCCATTGTATCCGTAGAAGGCCTTGGCACACTAAGACTGTTTCTAACAGCTTGTATGAACTTTATACAGAGAAAAAGTGTGTCCAAAGTTCACATATAGTATAATATAGCTAAATAATGACATAATAAAAGTAACAGAGTAAAAGTAAAGATCCACACACTTCTGAAATATGGTAATCTAAAAACCCTAGTTTAGATATTTCAGTCCAGTTCTTTTGGACTGCATACATACGTTGTGACAGCAGTTTCAAACGTCCTGTTATTGTCCTCTGCTCATGTTTGACTACATCTCTTCTGTTTTCTATGATTTCTTTTTTTATACACATTCACAGATGTAAAAAAATATATACACTACCAGGCAAAAGTTTGGACTCACCTGGTTTTTCTTTATTTTTATGACTATTTCCATTGTAAATTCTCACTGAAGGCATCAAAACTATAAATGAACACGTATGGAATTATGTATTTTAAAAAGGTGTGACAAAACTCAAAGCATGTTTTATATTTTAGATTCTTCAAAATAGCCACATTTTGCTTTTATTACTGCTTTGTGCATTCTTGGCATTCTCTCGATGAGCTTCATTAGGTAGTCACCTGAAATGTTTTCCAAAAGTCTGGAAGGAGTTCCAAATGATGCTGAGCACTTGTTGGCCATCTGTGGTCCATCTCATGTCATTTAAATAAGAAGGTGAGTCCAAACTTTTGCCTGGTAGTGTATATATATTAATAATAAATAATTACATGAAGACATTAGAATTTTGGGGAGTAATCCAGGTGTGTTAATCTGATTTGTTATTATCAGATTACTGCCACTATGTTATAAAGCACATCACATTATCTTGTTTATATCATCACTTGGATAATCTCATAACTCCACAAACCAGATGTTGATCAGAGTTTTAGTGTCTATGTAAAAGGACTCAGTGTTAGAAGTGTGGACATCACATGACACCACTCCTGGCTGTAGACACAGGTGTGTTTAGTAGGAAACCATCCCAGGTACATTTAACCCATAAAGACTCAGTGCTACTTCTGTGGCAATTCCCAAAGTAATTTTTCTTATGGGATTTATCGCCATTTATTGTAATATAATCCTCTTTATTTTGTGTTTTTCCAGTAAAAATCAGGTATTTTCCTATATTTAATCCACCGATAATGTAGATGTTCATAAAAGCTCAAATTAAAATTGAGGGTTATTATTTTAGACACAGAGAAAACTGAAGAAAAAGGGATTTTTTCAGTCAGATATATCATTAACTGAACATAAACCCAGTGTGTCCATCCACTGTCTTTGATTCAACTCCATGGGTTTTAGTGGTGAATCAGTGTTGTAGAAGATGACGGTGTTTCCATGGTAACTATACAGCCTCTGAACATCCAAATAGGTCATATCTGATGACCATGAAAAGATGACAAACTGCAATTTACACCAATTATTTACATGGATTGATAGAATTAGTGAATCAACAGGTATCAAACATTTTAGATCAGTAGATGGGTTGGAGGGTTAATGCCCTGTTCACACAAATACAGATAATACTGACTACAAACTGAGATTACACTGCATGCTCTTGGCAGGTGGAATTTATCCTTTAAATCAGGGGTGTCATTAAACCCAAACTGACCTCAGGTGGGTCAGACCAGTAAAACAGGAGCATAATAACTTGTAAATAATGACGACTCCAAATTTTTCTTTTTGTTTTACTGCAATCAAAAGTACATTATTAAAATATGTACATTTACAAAGTATTCAAACAAAATGATGAGAATAACCTGAAAAAACTGAAATTTCTTGCGAAAAATAAGTGCAATTTTAATAATATTACACCTCAACTTACCATTTATACATGCGTATTACAGATTGGATCTAAAAAGGCACAAAATATTTAATAACAGGAAGAATAATGTTAAAATTTCAATTTCAAAAGGTCAGGTCTTTCACATTTTATTTTTAAAGGATAGTTGATAAATGTTAATATTTTCATAATTTAATGTAAGTTTTTACACTAAAACTAAGAAAAATTTGGAGTCATTATTTAGAGGTTATGCTATTATTCTAGTTGAGATCACATTGTTCTGTTTGTAGAACCTCAACTAAAACGAGTTCGACATCCTTGATTGTTAATATCTTTAGTGTAATTTTTGCGGTTTGCAAATTCATCCCACGGGCCGGACTGGAACCTTTGGTAGGCCAGATTTGGCCCCCGGGCCGCATGTTTGACACCCCTGCTTTAAATTATGTAGATTTTGTCATGAAACCGTCACATTTCTTGCCAAATGTGTCAGTGCCGACCACAGTCTACTGCAGGTAAATCACTGAATTATACACCCATGTGACCTGTAATGATGTTTCAGGTCCATGTTCATTAAACACAGAAACAATACACTAGTGTTTTCTAGTCTCCTCATTTCCCCTGTCCACATAGTTACACACAAACAAACTAAATGGAACGATATTTACATTTAATCTGTTTTAGTGATTAGCCATTTGTGTGAAGAACAAGTCCAAAAGTAGAGAAATATGTTTATGCACACTATCCATAGTAGTATTAGACATGGCATCAGTGTCCTGAGTGAGGAATTTGTTCCATTCCTGACACACATAAACAGACTAACAAATGTGCATTTCACTATGAGGATGTCCCAGAGCTCGTGATGGGATTTTTCCATTATTTTATGACATTATAGGAAATGAGTGGTTAGATAATGACAGATATTCAGAAGGAAATAAGATGACATGAAATAATAGCACTGAAATATCAGAGAGTAGACAGAAAAGAACGCAATGTGCATTTGAGAGTTGACATTATAGTATGAGCAATAAAAAAATCTATAGTTTCTTCCCAGATAAGACGGTAAGCTGCTAAATTACCAGCTCGCTATTAAAAAACAAATTAAGAAAAAATGTAAATATGTCTTTTAACTAACATAGCTAATGTTTGTTTTATGAGGAATTTCCTCAGCATCAACCATCCAACTTACACTATAAGTAACTAATGCTAATTAATATTAAAATCCAACAGTTTGTTTGCGATTGTGTGTTAATCTAGACATCTATTAGACCAATGCCATACTGTTAATATAGCTTCAACCTTTTGTCTACTTTTTTTTTTTGCTATGTGCGAACATTATTACAGAAATTTGCTATTAATTCATTTGCAATATCCGTCATTAATATTGTGACAACTAAATACATAAGGATAGATGCCATGGAGCAGCTATAGGCAGGTCCAGGACCACAAAAGGTCTAATAAGGAGATCAATATCACGTTTGGACAAATCAAAAAATATTGTACATGTACTTTGAGTTGTAAGTTTGTGCCACTGAACACCATAGAGGGTTAGGATTTAGGAATTGTACTTCAGCCACCAGGGGGAGATTGAGTCGCTTTGGCTTCATATTGCAGTGTGCATCTTTATATAGCAGTGTGGGTCAGTTTTAGCTCAAGATGCAAAAAAAATCAATTTTCCAAGTCTCCTTGGGGCCCAAAATTAAAAAAAAAAAAATCTTCAAACAATGTAGCTGAAAGCCTCTTTTTATCTCTTTTCCATCATATGAGTCTTGTTGAGTCTTTCACATATTGTCTAACACAGTGGTTCCCAACCTTTTTTGGCCCATGACCCCATTTTAACAGCACAATTTCTGGCGACCCCAGACATTCAAAACAGACTTTTTTTCCCCCCTAAAATTAATTTGTTTTTGATTGTGTAATAGTTTGGTATACTATGTTGCTAATAAACATTAATTTTAGATGACATTTAGGCTATATAATGTATGTTATAATGGACCAAGGCAGAAAAGCCAGATTGAAATTACTGCACAAAGTGAGAATTTTATTTTCCTTGGTCAGGATATGTACAGTCAGTCCAGCTTGTACTTACAAGGCTGCAAATTAATACTGAAAAAATAATAACTCAAAATACGAATTATGAAAGAGCTGCAGCATCTGAAACTGACCACAATGAACATTTGAAAGATAAACAGTACCACAGTGCTTCAGTTTCAGCTTCACAGTTTGTCATCTCTGTTATGTGTTGGGATTGTCTCTGTCAACTCACCATTTATTTTTTATTAGTAAGTTTTTTTAGATTTTTTTTTTTATTTTTTTTTATCAATTACAAGAAATTTCAGGCGACCCCACGTGGGATCCCGACCCCATGGTTGAAAAACACTGGTCTAACAGTTACCCCAACCCCCAAAGGGGACGCAAGGGTATTGTTTTTGGTTTAGCTTGTTTGTTTCTGTGTTTCTTTAACACTTTAGCAGCAAAACTATTGGTTGAATTTATACCAAATTGGGTTTATAGATTGCCAGTGACCTAGAATAGATGTAATTACATTTTGGGAAAGGTAGGTCAAAGTTCAAATTTTTTTATGATTTTTTAAAATCTTCCCTAATGGATGAAATATGTGCGAGGGGCGGGGTTTGTTGTGCCTGGCACCACTTGTTTGTCTTGCTACATCATTTGTCTTGTTTTGTGTTTAAACCAGTTTCCTCTTGTTTCATCTCTTACATCACCTGTGTATTTCAAATAGGTCACTTTTTTTTTTTTTTATTTTATTGAACTTTATTTATTGAACAACACCACCACAGAAAAATACCTGTTCCAGTTGTTACATTTGTGTTTGTTTTTTACATTCTGCTAGATCATAGAACAAAGACAACAATGACAATGTAGAAGAAACCATTTTCACAGTGTTCCTAGCCCAGATGTACAGATTGATAGACTTTATGGGTTTTCCACCCTCACCTTACCCCATTCCTCACCCACCACCTCCATCCATACAGGTCACATATTTTAATTTGGAACGGCCTGCCCGAGGAGATAAGGCTTGCAGAATCAGTGACACCTTTTAAATCACTTCTTAACACATTTTTATAGACTTACTTTTATGTGATGTTTGCCCTTTTTTATTTTTTATTTTTTTTATTTGAATTTTATCCTGTTTGATTATTGATTTATATTCTCATACAGGATGTTGCTTTATGTCATTTCTTCATTTTTGCATTGATTTGACAGCATCATGTTACGTTATCTTTACCCTCTTTACTCCGATTCACTAAATTTATTTGAAGTGTCATGTTTTTGCATTTGTTGTACACATCCCTCTTATTGTGTTGCTTCTATTTTAGTGTTTTTACTTGCATCTTGTATCCTCCTGTTGTGCCCTCTGCTTTGTCTGTCAAAGCACGTTGTAAACTTTGTTTTTAAGAGGTGGTATATAAATAAAGCTATTGTTATTATTATTATTATCATTATTATTATTATTATTATTATTATTATTATTATTATTATTATTATTAATTCACTAAGTAGAATAGCATGTCATATTATTGTTATATATTAAACAACCCAATAAAACACCTAATTTTTGCAGGAAATGCAGTTATTTACAGTCTGTGAGAGTGACAGGCTAAGTGTAAAAAGTATATGATCATAACAACAGTAGGAATGAAATCATTCAAATCCACTTTATTTCCAGTAAATGCTCCCAAATGGAACCTGTGAAACTGTTCCATTTGTTTTCATATCTGTTAAGTCAAATCTGTGTGTTCCTCTAAAACAAACCAATGAACCAGTGATTTTTGCTCAACATTGTCCAGACCCAGATACCTGTAAGAACAAAAGTGCTTACTCTACTAATGCAGCCTATAAAGATTACCACTCTGAAAGTAGTTTTGACTATTTAGGGCCAACATCTCTCAGTTTGTGCGTCTCTACGGGCTACAGCCAAAACATACCACCTCTTAGTGGTGCACCTCCAGTATACACTCACTCTAATAACTACAGCCGCCAAGATGAATCATGGGGCTCACTTTTTTCTCCCATTTTCTGAGCCTCACATCACTATGCTGTTCCATTATCCACACAAAAGAAAGCCCATTTTTGACACAGAAGTGGACAATTTAGAGAGGAAATCACTACGACAGCTCCTCATAGTAATTACAAAATAAAATACAGAATCTGGAAGAGCAGACCAATATGCATTACCTTACAAACTGATAGATGCATTCCAGATGGGAACATCTAACTACTGTAAGGCTTTTCTAAGTTATGGAGGCCATTATGACTGTGGAAACTGCTATAAATCTGGACGATAATTGAAATCAGAAAAAGCATCTTTCATGAAAGATGGATGAATGGAGAACTGAAAGCATTCCCAGGCGTGAAGCAGAAAGCCAAAGACCTTTGGAAGACATGGAGGAGAGAGGAGGGCATTGTTGCACCACATATTTGTGGCACAACAAACAGACATTGTCCTTTTGTGGTTCAGGCTATTTAATTTAGCAAGGAAGCCCAAGAATCCAAAAGTATTATATCAGCTTTTTTACTCATTATGACTTTAAGGCTAAAAGGTTAAAAAGTGAAGTTGGTCAGAAAAGTAAAATCCATGTGCATCAGCAGTGCTGACCTCTCCAAAGTTCCACTCAAAATGACCAAAATGTTTGCGCTCCCTTTCATTCCTGGAACATACTGATCCTTTTACCTGATTTCAAAGTAATGAAAAGTGCTGTGTGTTCCCTGAGCTGGGATCTCACATCATTACCATTTAAAGTTTTTAAGGTGACGCAAACTTTCTTTCCAGCTGTAACGTAGAATTTATTCTTTTTTTTTTTTTTTTATGGCCTTGTCTGACTTTCCACTGAAAAAAAAAAAAAAAGGCTCTGTACTATTCCTTTAACAATATGTTTGAATCCAGGCTGAGTTTTTTTTTTTTTTTTTTTTACATTTTCTTTCTTTTAATTTACGTAGTGTTTACTTTCAAATTCCTAAACAGTCACTGGCACCTAAAACCATTTGATCTAAAAGGTTTAATAACTTTTCATCGACTAATCGTATCAATATATTGAATTAATTCAGGTAAAATGCAGTTTGTCAGGTTTTTAGTGGCATCAGATATGACATATTTGGACATTGAGAGGCTGTGTAGTGAATGTAGAAACACTGTCATTAGTCGCCTTTCCATTGACCCTCAAATTGCACGAATATAACTTGTGCATAAAAATTTACCTAATGGAAAAATGACAATTTCTCCCAAACTCTCATTTTTCAATTGAAAGATTTTGCCCTGGCAAGAGGTGGTTTTTCAGGCATAGCACAATTGGTATATCATACAAAACTGCAAAACAAGTGAAGAAGAGTTTTAAAGAAACATGGCGGAGTATGTGTGGACACATCAGGAAACCGAGTAATTTTTTAATTAAGTACGAGATAGAGGGATAATATATAATAATAATGAATATATCTGTAAATCAACATGATATGTTTATGGATGACTTCTCGTATCATCTTACAATAATGAATAAACAAATAGTGCATTTGTGATTTAATGGAAAAACTGACATTATGCACTTCTGTTTTTTTGACATTTAGTAAATATTGGTAATGTTTTGCACAAACGTTCAATGGAAAAGCGATGCAGTTTGACAAATGTCAGTTCAGTTAATGGTGTAGTTTGCTGGGGGAAAAATTCTCTCTCTCTCTTTTAATATGATAACCTTTGAATTTATTCTGATTGACATCTACATGAAATATAGAACATACCTGCTTTACATTGAAAAATGCAGAGTATAATGTGATAGTGAATTGGGATAAATCACTTAGAAAAGATTAAATTCCATTTGAATAGTTCTAGGTCTTAAAGGGTTAAGGCACAGATTCACTGGTCACTTATTAAAGTATATATTAGTAATATATTGACTAATGCTTTGTTCTTCACTGCCACCATTATTGGGCCATTAACTATTAATTTTCCATCAATAACCTTCTAATTGCTATTGATTGTAAATAAGTAACATGATATCCTATCAGGTCCATGCTGAGCATAACGTATTAATATATTCATGTGGTTTTAGCATGACTTTTTAACCCTGTAAAACCTGACCCATTAAAAACCAGCCACAAAATATTTTATTTTGGGGGGGGATTGAAATTTTTTATTATCCCTTTTAACATAATACACACAAAAAATGTTGCCATATCATTTTGTTTATGATATAAGTTTTGTATCACATTCGATACATTGGGCGTTTTTGGCAACTTTTTACTCACAACAACATTAACTTTAGATACAAAAATGAATTTTACCAGTAATGTTTTGAAAATATAGAACATTTCATTTTTTTCTTGTTTTGTTTTTTTTTTTTTACATAAAACTTTTTACAGCCTTTTCATTGCCCTTGAATGGCACCATAATTTCAATATTTTAAAATTTTTAACTGAATAACACTATAAATTTTCTTCTTAACATAACGTTTGGAAAATTACCAAAGACATTCGTATATATGGAAAAAGGCAACAAAAAAAAAAAAAGCCATTGGGTGCAGTGGGATGATAATCCACCGGGGACTGAAAACACATATCGGGTCATGTGCAACAAGTTTTTAAGAAAAGTATTGATCTTGTTGATAAGATAAAGGTCTCAGAACGTGGCGTAGCAAATATGATACAAATGGTTTTATAGGGTTAAAAGCACAAACTGAAAAGGAGAAGAAACAGAAGTGATCACAATTAAGGTGTCAATCTTTTAGCAGTAGTCAAAAATAACGTCTCACATCTTGGTCTCTTTAATAGCTATACTGGTGTGGGCTTATTTTCTGTAACACGTTCCCTGCTGAGATACACAGCAGTCATATGACAATCACAGCGACTATTGTGATGGCGAAATGGCAATTCCCCTGTTTTCCAAACGACTTGAACTCTGCGCTCATTTGCATAACACTCATCAAGAAGAAGAGACCAGACAAATGAGTGGTAATGTTTCAGCTGGGAGCCTGTCATCCTGCAACATTTATCTTCTGTGGGGGTGGAAAGGCAATCAGCTATGACAGCACTCAAAAACTCACTCTTAAGATGTTGTTCTCTTTACATCTGAGGCAAAGTCAGTCCTTCATGGAAGAGCGTAGCATTATCAAGAGTGAGAGGTTTATATAAATGGAAGAAGTAAATGTCATGACTTCTGCAATTACTACTCTCAGAACATGTACCTTATGCCTGCACATGTATGTTTACACTGATATATCTGTACATTTTCCAGGTTTTTTTAATACTTTTAAAATTTTACATTTACATTTATGCATTTGGCAGATACTTTTTTCCAAAGCGACTTACAGGGGAAAGATTACCAATTAAGCTCTCTCTCTCTCTCTCTCTCTCTCTCTCTCTCTCTCTCTCTCTCTCTCTCTCTCTCTCTCTCTGCTTTATTTGTAAAGCACTGTAAAACAACCACAGTGGACCAAAGTTCTGTACAGAACAATAAATAAAAAACTCAACTAGAAGCATTCGGAGAGCGCAGACCTCCGCCAAGGCAGAACAGTGCCCCGGATTTGGATGAAAATTTCAGGAAATGCTGATACTGGCACAAGGAACAAATGATTAAATTTTGGTGGTGATCGGGGGTGGGGGTGGGTGGGGGCACTGATCTGCCTTGGCGGAGGTCTGCACTGTCTTTTCTAGTAAAGCACTCGTAGAGTGCAGACCTCCGCCAAGGCAGATCAGTGCCCCCTGCCACCCCCAATCACCACCAAAATTTAATCATTTGTTCCTTGTGCCAGTATCAGCATTTTCTGAAATTGTCATCCAAATCCATCCATAACTTTTTGAGTTATCTTGTTAACAAACAGACAGACAAACCAACGCCGACAAAAACATAACCTCCTTGGTGGAAGTAACAAAAGAATATAATACAAGAATAGATTAAAAAACATAAAACAGCTGTACAATTAAAAACAGTGCCATATAGAAGAATAAAAAAGCAAAAATAAAAGAATGAAATAGAAGATTACAAAAATTCAAAATTTTCTTGCCTTATACAGTGCGTCCCTAATTTGCACATATCTCTATTGCACACTATCTATATCTATATCTACATCTATATCTATATCTGTATCTATATCTATATTTATATCTATCTATATCAGTGGTTCCCAACCTTTTTTGGCCCATGACCCCATTTTAACATCACAAATTTCTGGCGACCCCAGACATTCAAAACAGAGACTTTTTTTTTTTTTTTTTTGCTAAAATTAATTTGTTTTTGATCATGTAATAGTTTGCTATACTATGTTGTAAATAAACATTAATTTTAGATGACATTTAGGCTATATAATGTATATTATTATGGAAAGAGGCAGAAAAGCCAGGTGTAGATTACTGCACAAAGTGAGAATTTTATTTTCCTTGGTCAGGATATGTACAGTCAGTCCAGCTTGGATTTACAAGACTGACAATTAATACTGAACAAACAATAACTCAAACTATGAATTATGAAAGAGCTGCAGCATCTGAAACCGACCACAATGGACATTTGAAAGATAAACAGTACCACAGTGCTTCAGTTTCAGACTCACAGTTTGTCATGTCTTTTATGGATTGTGATTGTCTCTCTCAACTCAACGTTTATTTTTTATTGGAAAGTTTTTATTTTTATTAATTACTAGAATTTTTTTGAACAGGTTACTTCTGCTAGCATACTAACATAACCTTTATTCATGAAAAAGCTTGTGCTTGTCTAAGAATAACATCAGTATGACCGCCTCCCTGAGAGGACAGGACTGTGCTGCATGGTTCCACTCAGGCTGCCTTAGATGTTCATGTAAATGGAGAATACTGTACACATACCATGTAACTGTCTTGTAAACCACATTGTCTCGCAATCAATTTACTCTGAGGAAACACACTGAATGTCCGGCTAGTTAAGTGGAAATCTAAAAATATGTAAATAAGAATGCTGCAGTATTTCATCTGATTTTTGGTGACTCAGTGACCTCTAAGACACATAAGATAAATCTAACATTTAGGTTCCAAGCCAACTTCTGATAAAAGTATAACAACCACTAAAATTATCGATTTTTTTGTTTGTTTCACTGAAGATTACATGCATGCTGTTCTGACTATCCTAGTGGCAGTAGGTACTGTATGCATAAGAAAGAAAACAATGCAATAATGCAAACAATGCAAAGAAAACAATAGTATTTTACATGATGAATCTGCATGTTTTGGTGCTCAAAATTGACTTTTTTTAATCTGCAGATGGCATTTTTCCAGACACAGCAGATTCTACTTCATAAGATAGTGTGTGTCTGACACAAGGAAAACCTGACTTAGTATCTGAACTGACAGCTGATCTGCAGAAGACACATATACAGGGTGTATAAAAAAAAAATTTTTTTTTTTGAAAAATTACCCTCAGTTCCACATTTGATAGTTTTTGGAATTTTCTTTTATGGGCATTGGTAGGTAGGGGATTGGTGGATATTTGTCCAAATTTACAGACCCAGGTTAACCCTAACCCTAACTTGGCCTGTCCTCAGTGACATTTTCAGGCCTAAACAAGTTGAATTAACTTTGAAAGGCAGGAACAGCCATGGGTAAACAAATGAAATTGACATGGTGACCAAAGTGTTAATGCTGTAACCTGGCAATTTAGTGGAAAACAAGATGGATGCCCATTGTCCCCTCCCATGACCTTTGATTGGATTTAAATCCCACCGCTACTTCGCGCAAACCAGTTTTAACTTGGATTGCGCAATTTCCCCCTGCTCACTCATGCATGAAAACCTGGGTCTGTAAATTTGGACAAATATCCACCAATCCCTTACCTACCGACGTCCATAAAAGAAAATTCCAAAAATTATCAAATGTGGAACTGGGGGTCATTTTTCAAAATGTATAGTTTTATTTTATACACCCTGTATAGTCCTTAAGTTAGTTGTCAAACTTGTCATCCACAAGGTAATGACAATCACAAGACAAAGTTTAACACCAGCATGAGTGTGACTGGGTGACTCATTTGTGAACTAGAAAAGCACTCGGAGAGCGCAGACCTCTGCCAAAGGAGATCAGTCCCCCCCACCCCTCCCCCCATCACCACCAAAATTTAATCATTTGTTCCTTGTGCCAGTATCAACATTGCCTGAAAATTTCATCCAAATCCATCCATAATGTTTTGAGTTATCTTGCTAACAGACAGACAGACAAACCCCGATGAAAACATAACCTCCGCTGTACGTCGTTCCTTGGCGAAGGTAATGAGTCCATCAACATGAAACGTATTCTACAAGCAGCTGATGCCAACCAGCACATGTAGGAAACTCTATTTCTCTGTAGCCATGGACATATGTACTCCACGACCTTCAGTAATTCCCCCATGCAGCTGCATCTCTCTAAAATGAAAAATGAAATTGCTTCAGGAATGAGGGTCAACCTCTTCTTATGTCATGCTGGACACTTTCCATCTATCCACACTTTTCTTTGTCCAACTCTAAAGCTCTTCACAACCTCAAAATGATATCTTTGTTCTTATTTATTTATTTATTTACTTATTTTTACCTCTGTATTGCACAAACAAATTTATTTTCTCTCATCTTTCTTCAGCTGCTCAGGAAATTGCATTTTTGTCAGAGATTGGAAGGATCAGTGCTGACCTCTGTTCATCTCCTCTGTGTCTGAAGCAGCTCTGTGTGAATGAAACAAATCAAAGTCATGTTTGTTAAGACGCTGGCTTCCTTTAATTCAAATCACTAGTTTGGTGCAAATGGAAAGGAATGAAGACTTAGAAACTGAAAATATCAATTTTTTCATCTTTTGTCATTTTGCTTGTGGATCAACATCATTCCAGTGATCTCTGAGAAAACACTTCCCTTTGAGCTGGAAGAGACTGGCTCTGTGTCGCTCTCCTCTCCTCAGATTTATTCCTGTTGTCCTCGCTCGGTGCTGACACTGTGCAGACACACATCTGTGTTTTCTCAAACATTTGCTAGATGGAGGGAAGCCATTAAACTTAGCTCTGCTCAAAAACAGCTCTGTTTCCAGGATCCAAGGTGATGCTGAAAAGAACGCTTTTATCTTCTCCACTGAGTATTTCTGAAACGCCGTTCTCCATGCAGGTCGGATTTATGTTACTTTGTGCATCAGGAGAATCACAGCTTGAGCTTTTTGCCAGTGATGTAGATCCAAAAAGTACAACACAGCTCTGTTTTGACTTAAACTGTTGATTTTGTAAAGTATTCATCAGTGTGGGTGATGGATGTTTATCAACCCACAGCAAGGTTATAATAGTTTTAGATTTTTCATTATAGTTTAGTTTTAGTTAGTTTTTACTTTTTTTTTCGCTAATTCAGTTCATTTTAATTAGTTTTTAGAGCAGTTTCACTCGTTTTTATTACCTCCGCTAAGTGAAACGGCGGAGGTTATGTTTTCATCGGGGTTTGTCTGTTTGTCTGTTAGCAAGATAACTAAAAAAAGTTACAGGTGGATTTTCATGAAATTTACAGGAAATGTTGATTCTGGCACAAGGAACAAATGATTAAATTTTGGTGGTAATGGGGGGCAGGGGGCTGATCTGCCTTGGCGGAGGTCTGCGCTCTCTGAGTGCTTTTCTAGTTACTTTTCGTTTTTTTTTCTAAATGCTTAGTTTTAGTTTAGTTCTAGTATTGGTTTAAGCTTTTTTCATATCTTTTATCTTCCTTGCAGTCATATTCAAATAAATTCCAGACAGGACTCTACTACTTTCTCCCAACTTTAGTCTCCATGTTTCCAGGTAGAGTGGGGATGAGAAGATGACTCGAAATGACAAGTGACGACACGTGACAGACTGTGAAGTGTCGTATGGTGCCACCAGCTAAAATTGCTCAAGCGAAATAAACCGATTTCGTATCAATCCAACACTGACAAAGACGGAAACAAAGGGAATTTTATCCATAATTTTTGTTCGTTTTAGTTAGTTTTGTAAGCACACAATAGTTTCAGTTAGTTATCGTTTTTTCTTTTAATTATAGTTTTTATTTATTTCAGTTAACGAACATGTTTTTTCAATTCTAGTTTTTGTCATTTCGTTAGTTTTCATTAACGATAATAACCTTGACCCACAGGAACTTCTTCAGCTATTAAATATCAATAAGGCTTCATTGTGACATCATCAATACTGTCACTGTGAGTCTTGTTCAGTGAAGAACAAGCCTCGTGGCTCGAACATGTTTTACTTCCTTCCACTGTCTCTCAGGCTTGTTTACTGAATGGCTCCAGACGGAAAAGCCTGAGGGCAAAGTCCAGCAGAGAATGAGCAGAAATATGTCTACACTTCAATTCTGCTCTCTCTTACTCGCTGAGTGTGTGTTCCTGCCCATGACAACTCACACTTTTTGTATGTCTGTGCGTCATTGTTGCATTTGATACACTGCCTGAGGCGCATTATTATCTTGCATAATAATGTGTGCGTGCAGCTGATATAGCATTGTGGGATTTTAATGGAATATGAGCACATGATATAAGTATAAAGTGTAATTGTGTGTACTTCTGGAGTCACTGTGGTTTGTGTGTCATGTTCAGTATATGACCATTGCGTTCATTTTCTGGGCTATTTGTCACTAAGTCTTATTCAGGTTTATATTTACATTAAAATCTACCTTCTTTGCATGTACGCATTGATATTTGACTGAGGTTTGCATTACATACTTTCCCTCTAACTTTGACACAGTATTCTGTGTGTACACGTGCACTGAAAAAAAAATTCTGTTCAATTTACATGAAAAAATATGCACATCAGTTGCACATAATAAAGTTATGTATACCAAAAAATACTTATTTGTGCTAAGTATACTCAATTCTTAGTTGTTCAATTAACATAACTTCTTTACATATATTTAAAATTTTTCTTTAATGTCATGTATACAAAACTAACCTATGTTAAACCAACATGACTTCTTTATGTACAATATGGAAGGATTTGACTTAATTGTCTTGGATCACATTTACTTGTACAAAATGATTACCGTATTTTCCGGACTATAGAGCGCACCTGAATATAAGCCACACCCACCAAATTTTAAAAGAAAAACATATTTGAACATATATAGGCCGCACCTGACTATAAGCCGCAGGTGTCCACTTTGTAACATGAGATATTTACACAGAAAGATGGTAAACAGAAAGATTATTTAAATATTTATTCACATACCTAAACTGTTTTTTTTCCAAACAGTGCCTGTAACACAGCAGTAAAATGGCAGGAACACGGCTGGTTAAAAAACCCCCAGAAAAGTCACTGATCGCTATCTTCATCTTCGTTCTGCACATTGAAACTAGTGAAGTCGTCTTCTTCAGTGTTGGAGTTGAACAGCCTCAGAAAGGCTCCATCACACACCTTCACCTTCTCAGTCTCTTTTCCAGTGTCGCTCTCCGTGGAACTTCCGTGCTGCAGCTCTATTTCCTTCTTGGACAGACAGATCGATTGGTTTTAACTTAAAAGCTGCATCATATGCATTTCTTTGTGTGTTTTCCATGATGAGGGTTTTTACAAAATGATTGTTAAAAGTTAAGCTTAAAACTTCTCTTCTTTGCATCACCTCTTCCACCTGTCTGTCCCACTTTTGCGCTTCCTGCTAGAGTGCCCCCTGGAGGCTATTAGCCCGTAAAAATGTATAGTTGAGCCGCATTGTTGTATAAGCCGCAGGGTTCAAGGGGTGGTCAGGGTGGTAGTCCGGCGTCCGTGGTTCGGTGTGTGTGTGTGTGTGTGTGTGTGTGTGTGGGGGGGGTCATTGTACAGTAGCAATCCGTGTCACTTGTGCTTCGCAGAAGTAAAAGGGAAACTTAAAGCTCATTTAACTTTTCTCTGTCTCCTGAATCTTCGCAATCTTTCATTTGAGTGTGCAGGACGTTTGTCCTGTTCTATTATATGTTAAACTTACGTATAATAAGTCTGGTGATGATTTTTTTGTATGAAATTTATGGTGTGGTGGCAAGGATTAATGGAAACACTAGTAGTAGACACTCATGCTGGATCTGGCAACCCCATAGTCTGGGGGGAGAAGGAGAGGATACCACGCTCTGCTGTATTTTGAATGTGAATGCAGTACCACTTTTAACTACAATCCTACACACGGCTCCTTTAATAATCATGCTGACTGAACAACATTAGAGTACATTCAATCATGTTCTTAGATGCTTAGAGATTCTCAACTCTTCCCTTCTGTCACGGTTCCTTACTTTAAGTTTTCCAGATCAATCGGGCTCCGCAGGTGTACTTACTCTCTTCCACTAATGTGGTTGAAGACATAATCAGCCAGAACAACTGTTCTTGAAGCGGCCATTTTGAAACATCATGAGTCAATATGCCCTTGCTCATTCTGGTGTGGGAATCTTTATTAAGTATTTGGCTTGATTATTCTCTAACAGATCTAGATAACATTGGTGCTTTAATTCTAGGTTTAGGGTTAAAGTTTAGGTTAGATCCAAGCTAGACTAAATGATGCCCATAAGCCCATGGCTTAGGGTTAGGGCAAGGATAAGGTAAGGGCTTGACTAAATGATACCACCTTCTACTCTGCAGAGGTACTGCAGATGGGATTCCTAGCTGAACCCATTAGGTTGTGTTGACATAAAGCAATTGTGTAGTTTTAAGGATTTTGCATGTTAAAACTACATGATTTAAAAATGTTTAACCACTAAACATGAATTAATAAAATGGAAGCTACATGTTATATTTATGTTGTTAAAACAGACACATTTTGTTTGTTTGTTTTTTTTTTCAGTGTGTGTATGTGGATTTATTTATTTATTTATTTTTGCTAACCTGACGGATGAGGAACACTGTTTAATGAGTAAGTGACTCTAACATGATCTCCTTCTGCTTATTGCTTTCTGAAATCTCCTGGAAAGCTTTCTTGATCAGGCCATCCTCCATCCCCCTCTGCGTTGCACACACCCCCTCAGCAGTCAGTCAGTCAGTAAGAGAAAGCCTTTCAATTATGTCGGCTCAGTCATGACCACAGGCGACGGGCACAGATAAGTGGAGTGTGGGCTTGAAAGAGTGTAGGAGATTGAGACAATTTGAAGGAGGCTTTTGTAGATGTCTCATTTACCACTCATACAGGTGGAAGTTGACATGGATTTACCTGCTGTGGGGGTGGATGTGATTTAGAGTGAAAATCTGAGTGGTAGAGACAAGTTGTGACCAGTACAGCTCTGAAACATGTCGAAGGGAACTAAGGAAGTCACAGAGCCTAAGGGACTTCATTCTGTATTTGTTTGCTTGTGTTACAGCAGGGGTCTCAAACTCATTTTCTTTCAGGGGCCACATCCAGCCCGATTTGATCTCCAGTGGGCTGGACCAGTAAAATAATAACATAATAACCTAGAAATAATGACAACTCCACATTTGTGTCTTTGTTTTAGTGCAAAAACTCCCGTTAAATTATGAAAATACTTATTTTTATAAACTATCCATCAAAAAAAGATATGAATAACCTGAAAAAACTGAAATTCCTTAAGAAAAATAAGTGCAATTTTAACAATAATAAGCCTCAACTTATCATTTATGCAAGTACATTATGGATCGGATCTATAAAGACACTAAACACTTAGTAACAAGCAGGAAATTGTTAAAACTGTGCTTAATTTTCTTTAGACATTTCAGGTTGTTCATATTTGTTCAGGTTATTCACATTTTATTGTTACAGGATAGTTTGAAAATGTAAATATTTTCATAATTTTGTTTTTTTTTTTTGCACTAAAACAAAGACAAAAATGTGAAGTTGTCATTATTTATAGGCATAATGTAATATTTTTTCACATCAAACCAAAAAGGAAATAAAGAGTCCTTATTTTTTGTCGGTTATTATGCTATTATTATTTTACTGTAGATCATATTGGTCTGTATGTAGAACCTGAAATAAATAAATAGATAGATAGATAGATAGATAGATAGATAGATAGATAGATAGATAGATTAGATAGATAGATAGATAGATAGATAGATAGATAGATAGATAGATAGATAGATAGATAGATAGATAGATAGATAGATAGATAGATAGATAGATAGATAGATAGATAGATAGATAGATAGATAGATAGATAGATACTTCATTATTGATCCCCGGGGGTAAATTCAAGAACTAAAATGAACTAACTAAATGAACTAAAATGACTTCAACAACCTTGACTGTGGAATTTTTGCACTTTGTAAATTCATCCCACAAGCCGGATTGGAACCTTTAGCAGGCCACATTTGGCCCACGGGCCGGATGTTTGAGACCCCTGTGTTACAGGGTGACAGTGGTCTAAAAATACCTACAGCTGACTTTCATTCATTTTCATTCATTGTACTTAAGATTACCTTGACACATTAAAGTGTTAGATTTGGACCTGTCAGTAACTATCTAATCTTGACATTTTGATAGCAATGTTAGTTTGCCTTTAAAACCACCACTTCTCTTTCTAAAAACAAAATTTAATGGATTTGCTACTAAACTACACACAGAGAATTAAGGTTTAATTGTGGTCAGGTATAGTTGCATTTCCCTGCATGCACTGTGTAAATACTTTTCTCCAAATTCACTAAATGGACAGTTTTAACAAGTATGTGGAGCATTCTAAAACTGAATGAGTGCATATCTTGCTGCCTGCCCTGGCTGTGGTTTTACTGAGTTCTGCACATACTTTGCATATGTTTTACATGAAGTATTGGAATATGGCGTGTGGATATTTTAAGGCTGGACAGCATTACAGTGAGGAGTAAAAACAGAGAACACAGTATTTGCAGAGTTTTTATTACCTCCGCCAAGGAGGTTATGTTTTTGCCAGGGTTTGTTTGTTTGTCTGTTTGTCTGTCCGTTAGTGTGCAACATAACTCAAAAAGTTATGGACAGATTTTGATGAAATTTTCAGGGTTTGTTGGAAATGGGATAAGGAAGAAATGATTAACTTTTGGGGGTGATCCGGAAGAACTCCTGGATTCTGGATCACTTTGAAATTTTCGTTAACATTGTGGTAAATGGGGCCAAAATTTTCGTTTCCCAATATCTCGCTTAATTATCGACCGAAACTCATGAAATTTAACTCAGGAATTGACAATGGGGTCCTCTATCACATTTCAAAGGCTGATCCAGATCTGATCCAGAAGGCGGATTTTATCTCAATTTATATAAAAAATGGGGCTGCCCTTACTTTTTGGCCTACTGTGCCTTTAATATTAAAGGTCGAAATTTCTGACAAGCACCATCGTGTAGCTCAGTCAGTTCCGCATCGGGAGTATGCCACCGGATTTCATGTAGCTTTAATACTTAAGGAGCTAGATCCAGAAGAAAACCGCCATTACGAGAAATGTGATTTTCGTGAATAACTACTGAACTAATAAGGATATAATTATGAATCCAGTTGCTAATGGTATGTTTTCATGGTCAAGGAATCTTAAAATATAGGTAAAATAAATATGGGACTAATATTTATGGTGGAAATCACAAGATGGGGGAATTGTGCAAATCTCATGCAATTTGACTCAGGGATTTACAATGGGGTGTTCTATCAAATGGCAAAGACTGATCCGGATCTGATCCAGATTGCGGATTTTATCACAATTTATATAAGTGTTCTATCAAATCGCAAAGACTGATCCGGATCTTTTTAAAAAATGAATGTAGGATTTGTATCACCAATTATGTGGGGAATTTTTGCGCTTGGTGGAGGTCTGCGCTCTCCGAGTGCTTTTCTAGTTTAGGATTGTATTTGCAGCGCATGTTTATTTCATTTATGACTTATTTAACCCATAAAGACCCAAACAGCCAATGCAACTAAAAGCATAAACTGTTTAATTCCCGTTGATCCATTAATCCTATTAATACATGTAAAGAATTGGTGTAAAATGCAGTTTGTCATCTTTTCATTGTCATTAGATATGACCCATTTGGACGTTCAGAGGCTCCGTAGTGAATGTGGAAACACCGTCATCTTCAACAACATTGATTCACGAGTAAAACCCATGAAGTTTGATAAACGACAGTGGATGGACACACTTGTTTTTGTGTTCAGTTATTAATATCTTTGCTGAAAAAGTCACTTTTTTGGTCAGTTTTCTCTGTTTGTGAGTTAATAACCATCAACTTTAATCTGAGCTTTGTTGAACATCTACATGATCAGTGAATTAAATATAGGGAAATACCTGATTTTCACCTAAAAAAACAAAACAGACAGAAGATAATATTATAATAAATGGAGGTAAATCACTTAAGTAAGGTTAAATTCAGAGGAAAAATCATTTGGGAAATGACACAAAAGTAGTGCTGGGTCTTTATGGGTTAAAATGTGTGTATTATTAATGAGAGTAAAGAATAATAACAATCAACCAGTTAACTCCATTTATGTAATCTCATTTATTTATTTGTTTATTTATTTATTTTTTTAATTAAACCTTTATTTGACCGGATAGAGTCCTATTGAGATTGAGATCTCTTTTACATGGGCGACCTGGCCAAGAGTTCAGCAGCACACACCATGAAAGAAAACAGGTTTCAAAGATGGGTAATAACAATAAATTAAAACAAACAGTAATTTAGTGATAACAGAAAAGTTAGATTTTAAAGTGAAAAATTTAGTTGAGGTCACAGCAGTTAAAAAAAACGCAGGCATTGTCCGATTGCCTCTTGCTGTCTTGTCCATGGGACGTAATGAAAAGTTTGGAATGACATGAGTTCTGGTATTTTAGCTCCAGTTGAAGTGTGTTCCAGGCAGAGGGAGCAGTGACGCTGAAGGCTCCCTTTCCCAGTTCAGTCCGAACTTTGGGTACATTCAAATAATACAGTTCATAAGAGCGCAAGGAATACTGACTAGTGGTTTTTGGAGAAGTGAGGATAGGTATGATGGTGCTATACCTAGAAGAGCTTTGTAGATTAACCCATAAAGACCCAAACACCCATGACAAAGCAATAATTCTGCTTCACATGTTAACAGATAACTTGGCAAATTAGTTTATTATAGTCTATAATTTATTATTTAATTTTGTTCTGTGTAGTTTTAACCCATAAAGACCCAAACCTCCACCGGTGACTAAAGCCATCAGCTGATCCAGAATGTTTAATAACTGCTGATCCACTAGTCCTGTCAATACATGTAAATAACTGGCGTAAAATACAGATTTTCATCTTTTCATGGTCATCAGATATGATCCATTTGGACATTAAAAGGCTCCGTAGTTACCGTGGAAACACCATTATCTCTAACAACATTGATTCACGAGTAAAACCCATGGAGTTTGATAAATGACTGCACTATAAAAAAAAATCCTGTTGTTTTTACAGAAAAAAACTGGCAGCTGTGGTTACCAGAACAATACTCTAAAAAACACATCCAACTGTAAACATATTTACAGCGTAACATGTAGATTTAACATTTTAAATATATATATTTAACATTGGATTTAAATGGTCTGCACTTATTTAGCACATTTTATACACCTTCATGGTGTCCAAAGCACTTTCCAAAACCACCAGGTCCAACTGGGAGCAATTCAGGGTTCAGTGTCTTCCATGGACACTTTGGCTTCGTTGGAGCCAGGATTCGAACCACCAACCCTTTGGTTATTAGACGAGCCGCTCTACCAACTCTACCAACCCATTAATTTACAAGTTTAAAATTTTACATGGTTAAATGTTTACTATTTTTTTTAATAACTTTTTTTATAAAATGAAAAAAAAAAAAAAGAAAATACGCTGTTATTTCAACATTATGGTCTTGCAATTTATACAGATATACATAGAAATACATAATTTCTACATACAAATCTGGTTTTGTTCACATACTCTTCCTGTAAAAACCCCAGCTATATTTGATTTAATCATTAACACTAAAATCTTTTCAAATAAACAACTTTGCATTGTATTGTCACTTACAGTTTTTTTATGTTGCAGTTTTACAACTTTTTGGTGTTAATTCCACAGTCATTTTTTACAGTGTGTGGATGGAGACGCTTGGTTTTCTCTGTTTTTGACACAATAATCCACAACTGTAATCTGATCTTTTATGAACATCTGCATGGTCAGTAAATTAAATATAGAAAAACACATGGTTTATAGTAAAAAATGCAAAATCCAGAGGGTAATATTAGAATAATTGATGATAAATCACTTAAGAAAGTTTAAATAGAGAGAAAAATTCATTCATTGGGAACTGCCAAAAAAGTAGCACTGGGTCTTTAGGGGTTAAGGTCAACCAACAGGTGAACCTTCGCGAGCTCAAAGACAGCCACTCAGCTTTAGCATATAGTTCACAGTGATGACCAGTAATAAAACACAGTGCACAATGGTAAACAGTGTTCAAGGTCTGTAAACATTTGACTAGGCACTCTTGGCCAAAATGTCACCATATGTTCAATGTCTGACATTGGTAAGAAAAAATGTTACCAGGTATTTACGAGCTCTAAGTGAGAAAAGCAGGATTCATTTCGGTAAAAACAAAACTAAAAACAAAACTAAACTAAACAAACAAACAAAAAAAAAATGGCTGTAATTTATAAAGAATTTAATGTATATGATTGCAGTAGCACATGCATTAAACAAAGCAGAGATCTATTGAACTATCTCTTCAAAATAGTGTGGTTACCAATTAAAGAAAGAGGTAAAATTGGTCAGCAAGGCTCATTAAGGCAAAAATTCAAATTTTTCTTGACTTATGGATCATCCCTACTGTAAATTTTGTGGATCCATACAAAAAAAAGTATTCATAAAAGTTTTTGGAAACACTTTTATTCACTGTGGTGCCTTTAAATAGCAGCATTATGTAAGCTAATCTCATAAAATTGCAGTGTTAAATCTATATATGTTGTAATCCGAGACTCTAAATTTCATCAATAGGAAACAAAAATACGAGCCGAATACAGCCCAATGTAAAGAGGAATCTGAAGGGAGCATGCATCTGTTTGCGTGCCCTCCTTTGTGTCCATTAGACTGACTTCAGGCTCCTATTGGCTGTCACTGCTGAGGGAGCGCACAGAGGCACTGAGGGGGTTGGGATGCTGCTGGTGGGCTCCCCCCTCCCACTGCCCACCCCAGGGGCAACCGGCCACCATCTGCTGGTAAGGTAACACCACCAGTGGGAACGAGGTGTCCAGCTGGGTAGACACTGGAGACCAGAAAGCCATTAGACTCCATCAATAAAACTGTGCACACGCTCCTCCAGCTCTGACGATCACAGAATAATTGAAAAGTTAATTAGTGCAAGGATTTGTTGTGCATTGTTTATTTGAAAATAGCTGTTTAATTACAGTATACAGGCAAAGTAAGGTCATAAGAGGAAAAATAAGTGGCTTTGTGAGGAATTTGCTCTAAATTCCTTCCAGTATTTCCAGTATTTACTCAAGTGCTTAAGAGAGATAAGGCTGAAAATATGCACAATTGTAAAATCTGCAAATTATTATCGTGACAGAAAAGTATGAGGGAAAATCTGACGGCACAGAAGCTCCTGTGTTTCCTATCTGAGTCTGTGATACCAGAATTATTACAGATAGATACAGAGATAGACTGAGTGCAGAGTAAAAGTTAGCCCCTAAAAAGGAGGCAAACAACAGGGAGAGAGAATGCAAGAATCTAAATACAACTGCTACATATACAGTCATGGAAAAGATTATTAGACCATCAAAAGTAATCAAAAACAGGGATTATGCAATTCAGTACTAACTCCTGTGTGTATCATGTGACTAAAACAGACAGAAAAGAAAACATGGAATTCCTAAAAGCACTGTTTTTGTCAGTACAATGCCATAGATATTGATGTAAGAACTGAAGTGATTTTGGTTATTATCAAGAAAACATGGAAAATGGTTAGATATCAGCTCTGAAATTAAACTCTTTTGAGCTATTTTTGTTGTTATCATGATAATTTTCCAAAAAAAAAAAAAGTACCTTTAGTTGTACCAGGCATTAAAATGAACAAGAAATAGAAGAAACATGGGGTGGTCTAATAATTTTTTCCACCATTGTATACAGGACAGTATATACATGATAGAATAAATATGCATATAAAAACTATAGAAGATAGAATAAATCTGCATATAAAAAACTATGTGTGAGCATAAAAAAATATGGTTCTCTGATAAAAAAAAAAAAAAACTTTCAGTATTGAATATTGCACAGTTATATTGCACGTCAGAGCAGTCCTGTATAGGGGAGGGTGGGAGTGTGAGGGAGGAGGGGGGATATTATGTTGTATTCTATTCTATATCTGTTATTTATAACAATGTAAACAACACAAGTCACATTGAGTCTGATCTGAGTTGGGACGCTTTCATTTACGGTTTTAAGTCAGGGAGCAAGAACACAACAAATCACATCACTCTAGATCAGGGTTTTTCAACCTTGGGGTCAGAACCCCACGTGGGGTCGCCTGGAATTTCTAGTAATTGACAAAAATAAAACTTACAAATAAAAAATATATGATGAGTTGAGAGACAATCACAATACTTTAAAGACATGACAAACTGTGAAGCTGAAACTGAAGCACTGTGGTACTGTTTATCTTTCAAATGTTCATTGTGGTCAGTTTCAGATGCTGCAGCTCTTTCATAATTCATAGTTTGAGTTCTTGTTTGTTCAGTATTAATTGTCAGCCTTGTAAATCCAAGTTGGACTGACTGTACATATCCTGACCAAGGAAAATCATATTCTCACTTTGTGCAGTTATCTACACCTGGCTTTTCTGCCTCCGTCCATAATAGTATACATTATATAGACTAAATATCGTCTAAAATTAACATTTATTTGCAACATAGTATAGCAAACTATTACATGATCAAAAACAAATTAATTTTAACAAAAAAAAAAGTCTCTGTTTTGAATGTCTGAGGTCGCCAGAAATATGTGATGTTGAAAAAGGTTGGGAACCACTGCTCTAGATCAACATTTGTCACAATCCTGCTCCCAGCTTGCCAAAAGTAGCTCTTGATGTATTCATCTAGGAATGTTGAATGAAATCTTTGTCACTGAGGCCGATCACATTATGATACCAACACCTGTGGCTCCAACTCCATACATCTCTGTACCAAAGTATCTCCCATTTCTCCAAAAAAGAACAAAAACAAAACATTGTCATCTGTCAGATTAGGACTGAAACCTGTTAATGCAATCAAAACTGGAAGTGTGAATGTACTTAAAAATAATCTTAAGCAAAAGGGGAAACAATGGGGTATACATACATGAAGATGGGAATGCGATTGGAATGTGAAGACACGCTGGACAGGAAGTGAAACCAGATCTGTACGAGAACTTATTCTGAAAAATAAAACATAAAATACAATGAACAGGGTCTTAAACATCCTCATATTGGAGTGTGAGGAAGTCCCACCCTTGACTTTCATTATAACAGACACGAGTCCTGTACTGCAGTCTGTATGAATCAGTATCAAATGTATGAGTGCAAATCTTCCATGGCTTACTCTCTGCAAATGAGCATCGAGGTGTAAAACTAAATCTAAACGGTCACAAAAACTCCATCTGTGCAGCTCAGCGGTGAGTTTTCCAAACTTTGCCTGGGTGAGTGTTTCCCATGTGTATTATTATGGCGCTTTCGGCTGGAGGACATTTGCCTTAAATATTTGCATAGAGACTTCAGTGTGTCTGTGCTGCTCTCCTGTGACTTTAATTTCCTGTAATAACACACCGTGTCTCTAACAACAGACTAGAAGTACGAGTGTGTTTGCTCACTACCAAGATTATCATCACATTACTTAAGCCTGGTTTATTGTTAACCTTTTCACACACACAGCTTTTACTTTTCTTTGTGCTTAATAAAAGTTGTATTAATATTTTTCTTTCCAAGGAGATGAAATGTTTGATAAGAGACGAGATCCAGAAACGGGGGAAAGTCTGCACAAAGTTCATAAACAGGTCAAAAAACTTGCACAAGACTTATTGCACTTTAGGCTTAATTTTTTCTTTCATATTTATATGGATCATTATGTAGCAGAGTATTTAATGCAGATTACTTCAGAAAAAACTTGTATTCTATATTAGTTTCTATGCTCCACAGTATGTATCTGATATGTTTTTTTTTGAGTCCCTAAGGCTTTGTTTTATAAATATTGCTGATTTTATTATTAGAAAAGAAAGTGAAGTGAAACTCTAAATAACTGCGTTCATCTTAAGTTCAGTTTTACTGCCCAGCCGCAACAGGTCATGACACTATATTTTAACCCATAAAGACCCAAACACCCACTGGCAACCAAAATCATTTACTGTTTTAAAAAGTTAAATACCTGTTTATCCATTAATCCTATCAAAACACGTAAATAATTGGTGTGAAATGTGGTTTGTCATCTTTTCATGGTCATCAGATATGACCCATTTGGACATTCAGAGGCTTCGTAGTTACCATGGAAACACTGTCATCTTCTACAACTTTGATTCCCTAGTAAAACCCACAGAGTTGGATCAATGACAATGGATGGAGACACTTGTTTCTATGTTCTGTTAATGATAGATTTTACTGAAAAAGTCACTTTTTCCTCCATTTTCTCTGTTTTTGATAGAATAACCCACAACTTTAATTTGAGCTGTTATGGACATCAATCATCATCAGTAAATTAATTGTTGAAAAATACCTGATTTTCACTTACGTATGCAAAACACTGACCATATTATTAGAATAAATGGTGATAAATCATTTAAGAAAAGTTAAAAATAGAGAAAAAAAAATCATTTGGGAACTGACACAAAAGTAGCACTGGGTCTTTATGGGTTCAGTTAAGTCCAGTATAAGGTTTTTAGCCTTCACAGGAAATTTGCCGGAGTAAAATTTACTCAAATTGAAGAAAAATTTCTCTCTGTCAGATAACATTTGGTCCGTCTGTAAAAAAGAGTAAAAGTTACTCTTTGGATAAAGCTCTCCAAACTCAACATAGAGCCAAATTCACTTTTAACTCAGGAAAAAATGCTGAGTAATTTGTCCTGTGTAGTTTTCAATCCAGGTACATTATTTAGAAATAAAAACTGTCATCTTTTCTGGCTGAAGGTTCTTATAATGAACTGTTCTTCTAACTTTCCAAAAATGTTCCCTTGTTCAAAGAGGGTGGAATGAGGGAGGTTAAGTTATGAGATCTGATGGTTCTACAGAGGATATGCTATTATTATTTTTATCTGTAAAGAAGAAAGTAGGTAGGGAAAGAGAGGAGAGACAGTGGGTTATAAGAACCCAATAACTTTGCACAATACAACTATTTAAAGAATATTTTAAAAATGATATTTAACGCCACACACCCTTTCATCCACCCTTTTCAGCTTCGAAGCTGAGGCTTAAGGCTAAAAACCTTATACTGGACTTAACTGATGCTTCTTCTGACAAAAATAACCACAGCCCATAAAAACCCAGTGCTACTTTGTGTCACTTCCCAAAATATATATTTTTTCTTTATTTTTAACTCTTCTTAAATGATTTATCATCATTTATTCTAATAATATGGTCAGTATTTTGCATTCTTAAATGAAAATCAGGTATTTTTCTACATTTAATTTACTGATGATGATTGATGTCCATAACAGCTCAAATTAAAGTTGTGGGTTATTCTATCAAAAACAGAGAAAATGGAGGAAAAAGTGACTTTTTCAGTAAAATCTATCATTAACAGAACATAAAAACAAGTGTGTCCATCCACTATCATTGATCCAACTCTATGTGTTTCACTGGTGAATCAGTATTGTAGAAGATGATGGTGTTTCCATGGTAACTACGAAGCCTCTGAACGTCCCAATGGGTCATATTAGATGACCAAGAAAAGATGACAAACCACATTTCACACCAATTATTTACATGTATTGATAGGATTAGTGGATAAATAGGTATTAAACGTTTTATATCAGTAAATGATTTTGGTTGCCGGTGCACAGAACAAAATTACTGAGCATTTTTTTCCAGAGTCAAAAGTATTTTCCTCAAAAAGAGTTTGTTTGTCTCTGTATTGAGTTTAGAGAGCTCTACCCACAGAGTAACTTTTACTCTTTTTAGAGAGGGACCAAATGTTATCTGAGTGGAGTCAAATTTTCTTATATTTGAGTAAATTTTACTCAGGCAAACTTTTCTGCGATAAATCAAGGCTTTCCTAAATTAAAATGAAATACATTTGCAGAAAAAAATTATTAGACCATCAAAAGTCATCAAAAACAATGGTTATGCAATCAAATACTAACTCCTGTGTGTATCATGTGACTAAAAAAGACAGAAAAGAAAACATGGAATGCCTAAAAGCACTGTTTTTGTCAGCACAATGCCATAGATATTGATGTAAGAACTGAAGTGATTTTGGTTATTATCAAGAAAACATGGAAAATGCATAGATATCAGCTCTGAAATTGAACTCTTTTTTGCTATTTTTATTGTTATCATTATATTTGTCCAGACAAATGTACCTTTAGTTGTACCAGGCATTAGAATGAACAAGAAATTGAAGAAAACAAGGGGTGGTCTAATAATTGTTTTCGCAACTGTAATTCCTAAATACAGAAATCCAACTAAAACCACTTATTAGTCTTTAATCCTTAATCCTTAAACCTCAGGTACTTCATCTTAAATGTTAATCTTAAGTGTTCTACCTGTCCTAAAGTCACTTCAGTGGCTCCATGTCGGTTTTAGAGTAAATTTCAGATTGTTCTATCGCTCTTCACATCATTTGTTCTTGTTCATGAATACTTGCTTTTCACATACGCTCACTCACATCCTTGGACACTGTCCTTTTAGTCGTTCCCAGGGTGAGGATGGTGAAATATGGGGAGGCTGAAGACATGACAATCTCTTAAACCTCTCTAACAATAACAACATGTCTGAAGATATTACTGTTTTGGCTTTGTGTTCTCTTAATTCATTTATGTTAAAACTACAGTGTGTCTGATTTAGAGGGATTTCTGAGCGGATCTCTCTGCAGAAAATGTCAGTTATTATCTCTCCATTAGCGTATTGTCACGTGGACATGCGTTTTACCTTGGAATGAGAGGGAGGGTCACCTTGGCAGAGTCTGTCATGATGCTCCACCATGTTTATCCAGTAGCTCCGATTAGACTCCCTCTTCTTCTTCTTCTTTACAAGTCATATCCAGGGTTAATACTGTCACCTGTATGTCTGAGTGTGGATCGGAGTTAAAATCCCCTTAAAAAGCTCACACACTGAATATAACAAGGAATATACATGGTTTTTGTGGCTACCATCTGTGAGGGTTGGCGGGCATCCATTCAGTTGCAGTCTGCACCTTCAACACTTCACCACATACTGAATCTTTAATCCATTTAAGGTAAAATGTAATAAAAAGAAATGATCAGTGTATATTTATTACCATGTTTTGTTAATCATGTATGCTTTTTTATTTTTTATCCCATATCTACATTTATTATTTATTTTTTTTTAATTTATGTATTCATTTATTTTATTTATTTATTTATTTTATTATTATTATTATTATTATTTTTATTACATTTATTATTTAACCCATAAACACCCAGTGCTACTTTTGTTGCAGTTCCCAAATGAATTTTTCCTCTCTACCTTTCTTCTGTGATTTATCATTTATTATAATATTATCCTGTGTATTTTGCATTTTTTTCAGTGAAAATCATGCATTTTCCCGTATTGAATTTGCTGCTCATGTAGATTTTAATAAAAAAAACTCACATTAAAGTTATTAATATTATATTAGAAACATAGAAAACTGAAGAAAAATGACCTTTACAGCAAAAATATCAATAACTGAATGTTAAAATGAGTGTGTCCATTCACTGTCATTAATCCAACTCCATGGGTTTTACTGGTGAAGCAATGTTAGAAGGTCACAGTGTTTCCACGGTAACTACGGAGCCTCTGAAGGTCCAAATGGGTCATATCTGATGACCGTGAAAAGATGAAAATCTGTATTTTACACCAGTTATTTACATTTATTGGTAGGATTAGTGGATCAGAATTTATTAAATATTTTAGATCAGTTGATGGTTTTAGTCACCGGTGGAGGTTTGGGTCTTTATGGATTAAAACTATGCAGAACAAAATAAAATAATGAATTATGGGCTATAATAAACTCATTTGTCAAGTTATTTGTTAACATGTCCAGCAGAATTATTGCTTCTATGTGTAAATTTTAAGTTAAATGAATGATGAATGATATGTTTTCTTTGGACTAAGCATTTAACTAAACAAATAGTTCAATTCAGGAAGAGAAGAGGGGTGGATGAAGTGATTACCCATCATGCCTAGTACCTACAGTCCAAGCCTGTGGGGGCAGTGTTTTGATCTGGGGTTGATTCAGGTCTAGGTTCAGTAATGTTATGTGTCCAATAAATGAGATCAGCTGAAGTTGAATATACTGAATAAGCAGGCCTGAACATCAGTGGATTATTTTCTTCCCTGATGACACAGACATATTCTAAAATGAAAATACCAGGATTCATCAGGATCTGATTGTGAAAGAGTGGTTCAGTGGACATGGGACATCATTGTCATACATTGAGTCCAGACCTGAACACCAGAAAGAAGCTTTTGGACATGATGGATAAGACTGAACACAGTGATCTGACTCTTCCATCATCGATACTAAAAGTCGGTGCAAAATTAATGCAACTCTAAAGAAAACTGTCGAATGAACATTGATGTGCAGTGCATGCATTCTGGTTTTAGAAATGATCTTCCTAAGTTATTAACGCATAACTCACTATAGTGGATAATTTTTTGGGCTGTTCTCTTTTTTTTCTTATAGTGGATAATTTTTGGGGGCTGTTGTCTTTTTTTCTTACAGTGGATAGTTTTTTTTGGGCTGTTCTCTTTTTTTTCTTATAGTAGATTTTTTTGGGGGGGGCTTTTGTCTTTTTTCTCTTATAGTGGATAATTTTTTGGGCTGTTGTCTTTTTTTCTTATAGTGGATAATTTTTTTGGGCTGTTCTCTTTTTTTTCTTATAGTAGATTTTTTTTTTTTTTTTTTTTTTTGGCCTGTTCTCTTTTTTTCTTATATGGATGATTTTTTGGGCTGTTCTTTTTTTTTCTTATAGTAAATATTTTGGGGGGCTGTTCTGTCTTTTTTTCTTATATGGATAATTTCTTGGCCTGTTCTCTTTTTTTTCTTACAGTGGATAATTTTTTGGGCCTGTTCTCTTTTTTTTCTTATTGTAGATATTTTTTGGGCTGTTCTCTCTCTCTCTCTCTCTCTCTCTCTCTCTCTCTCTCTCTCTCTCTCTCTCTCTCTCTCTCTTTTTATTTTTATTTTTTTTCTTATATGGATAATTTCTTGGGCTGTTGCACCTCTGGGCCACCGCACTACTCCGACACTATTTTGGTAAAGTTTGTGCCTCTAGTAAAAAGGGTGAGAGAGGGGTATTCCTGCTCTTTCTTTCTCCCTCCCTCTCTCTCTCTCTCTCATCCTCCAATCGTCGCTTCACCAACAACTCGGAAGCGCACAGTCACCGCTTTAGGATCCGCGCGCACCGACGGACCTACCGAGGAGCGACCGGCCCGGAGCAGCGCTTCCCCGCACGGCTCCGTGTGCGTGTGTGCGTGTCTCTCTCCCCCTGTCTCTGTCCTATCCGTTCGGTACCGGGGGTGGGGTGGGGGGGGTCTTCCGTGTATAGATGTAGGCAGCAACCTGATCTCAGTGGGAGACTGTGTTGTCGCCTGTGCGCCATGGAGGACTGCTGTTCCCCGGAAAGCGAAAGGATGGAAGCGTGGCTGGACGACCACTTGGAGTTCACCCACTCCTACTTTATCAGGAAGGCGTCAAGGTAATAAATAAATAAATAAATAAATAACAGAGAAGGAGTTAGGACATTAAACCTGATTTAGTTTGTTTATGTGCGTGTGTGAGTGCTTTCCAAAGGGATTTAACGCAAATAAACTCAGGAACAGTTTAATTTCCTCTGAGTGTTTTCATTCGAGATATCATTTAACCTCTCAATTAAAGACAGGAAGCGGACACTGATCGTATCTAAGAGCAAACAGCCTAATCCAGAAGAGGTGACCATACATCTGTCAGGTCCGCATTTGTGACCTGAAACCTCTCAGGTGGTCTATACCTGCCGTGCGTTTTTGTAATGCACTCTGCCTCCGTGTCTTTTCCACGGTGCCCTTCACCAGTTCTTTTCAGCTCAGCTCTATTTCATTTCACCATCCACTCTACAATCAGTTACAGCTCTGCAACTTGCATACAGCCCTGTAATCATTAACTTTTACTGCTTCCAATGAGGATATTTAATTCACTGTGTGCTGTTGAATAGTTCCTTGGTGATAATTTTACAAGTGTTCCACAGAGACTTTTCATAAATGATTACTTTTTTTCCCTCTTTCAGGCACTTAATATGTTTTAAGGTGCCACACATTGGAATTATATCTGTGTTTTTCAGCCAGGAGAAGCCATATAAAGTGTTTGATTTTGCAGCAGCCATATCTGTGTATTCCATCAGCCCGGCAGTACTTCATCAGGACACTCGAGGTCTGTGTTTGTTTTAGTGACCAACCCCTTCAGACCCATTTAACCACTTAAACCACCATGGCAACTTCACTAAGTTGTCTTTCTTCTCAGGTCACAAACCCATTTTCATCTTAACATATTTTCCATTAAAAAAAAACACAAATTTTCTTAGGCTCTGTTGTTTTGTCCTCCTGCTGTTTTTGACTGCATTACAATAGCAAAAAGTTGATTGGCTCCACGCAAGAGGTTTGCACACATCAGCCATTCTGCCGCTCTGGTTGAGAAGCATTTCTTAGAGAGGTATTGATTCAGCCACAGCTCCCCTGGATACATTAGGGTCGGCTCTGTGGGGAGGCCGGCGCTCAATGGGAGATAGAGTAAGACGGACTCAACCTGACTGGGTCTTACACACAGCGCCGGATGCACAAACACACACTTTGTGCACACTACTAGGCGAGATAACGGCTCTTTGGCTCTCTAAGTTTTATGTGCCTGGCTCAGAGCCCAAAATACCACGGTTAATTTCACGGGCAGCGCCTTTTACCGTCTTTTCCATGCTTTAGATTCCTGCTCAGGTGAACAGGGCCTTTGACTTTGTGGGTTGGAAACACCAGGAGTCAAGACATGACCTTATGTTCGATCAGCGTGAGGTCAAACGGAGCGCACACATGTGTTTGCATGTGTGTCTCCATGAAGGAGGTGATTGGACAATGTGTTGGCTGATTAGAGAGCTCCTCCATAATCACATCCAGTTTAGTGTTCCCATGAAAACATACACCGATGGCTGGCTCGTGCACACATTAGATTTGTTGCAGTAAATATCCACATTAAATACTTTAAGAGGCTACAGAGCAAAATGAAAACAGTTCATCATATAATTATCCAGTGCGGCTGCCAAACCCAACACTCACTGTTTTACCCACGTCCATTTATTATATCATCTACAAGACTTCATTTTCAATTCAGGAATGCTTTGATTGGACTTTTACTTTCCCAAAATGTAGAGAACTTACTGATCAGATGTTAATAAGATACATGCCTCACTAGACTTATTTTCTTGTAGGTCTGGATTCATGTAGTTCTGAAATTTTCATTAGTTTTTACTTGCAGCCAAAGTGCAAATGAAGGTCTCTTGATAGATTAGTTGGGGAATTATTGTAGAAATGGTTTAACAGAACTTTGTGAAAATTAGCACAAATGTTTACTTGGATGCAAAGATGATGCAAAAAGGTGTTGATGGACGAAGATTAACGTCACTGGGATGTCATGTCTGTCTGCTCTTGGATTCAAGGATGAACTGGTTAGGGTTTTGGTGACTGAAGGTTTAAGGTCAACATTGTTGTGACTTCATAAATCCTGTTTTTGGCCATAACCTCAACTAACTGACAGAACTGCACAAACAGATTAAGGTGCAAAAATAGCTTGTGCATTTGACTGAATTTACTGTTTTTGTTTTTTTTCAGTTTTATCAGCTTTTAATTCTAGTTTCTTTCATAGATTTCTAGATATGGCACATTTGATGAACATATCTCAGTTTTTAACATGGTATATTCAGGTTTGGTATTTACACTCTTTGACAATAGCAGAACTGACAGTATTGGCAGTGGAATCACATCCACTCCACCACAAAGAACAGAAAACAAAGAATGACAGAAAAACTCATTCCTGTCCTCTGAACAGAACATGTTTTAATGATTAATGAATTGATTTATAACATATATAGTATAATGAATATACAGAGGTAAGAGTCTGCAATCTCTGAATGTCTAGTTATTTATTTTGGAGTGTGAGGCTGTGTTGCTTGAATCCTACTGAATAGAAAAACCATTGCCCCACCACCTACTACACAGTCGATCGAGCCTATCTTATCCTCTACAAAGCTAGAAAGCTTAATGCCATGCTGTTAGGTTGATAAATTCTACAAGATCTGCTGATTATTTCTAAGATACATATAAGAGTTAGAGTTTAATGCAAATGTGAAAATAAGATTTTATTCATGTATATGTGATATATGGTTAATATTCTGCTTTGACAGACACTGATGATTAGGACAGTCTCTTCTGATTTTCTGTACTTGTGTAGTTATTCTTTCTATTTCACTCTTTTATTTATTCACTATTTCCTTTGTGGGGTTTATGTTTTATATGTGTTTTTGCATGGACGTTTATCACTTAAAAATCAATTAAAAAGGTTGAAATAGAAAAGATAAGAAAAACTGTTTAATGTTACGACAGCATCAAGCTCTGAGTAAAGATGGGATTTATTTTGGTAGGGATTTGTTTTGTAAGACAATAATTTTAAAGTTTTAAAGTTGAATTTCCCATTGTCTTACTTTTAAAATGGACCATGAACTGTTCACTTATAGATGTAGAAACCCTTGTGTGTTAATGACATTGCAGGAGTTTATTGGTTAGACAAAGCTGAAATGAAATATAGTGAGAGATAGGCCTATACCCAGTACTGGTGGCAGCAGGTTTGTGGATTCTTTTACTGATATTTCTTCTCCAACTTTTTTTTTCTAACCTTTTATGTCTGTAAAGTCCTTTTCTCAGCCCTTGCTAATGCTAAGGCTAAGCTAGCATCTCAGCTAAAGCACTATTGGAGAAAAAGTTTTCTTCTTTTTTTTAAAGTCACAAGTCACTAACTAAACAGGGTTGAAACTAATTATCAACCGAGTATTGCACTGGTGTAAGAAAGTTTGTGGACTGTTCAGTTGGGTTTTCCTCAAACTTTTTCCTTTTGTAACCTTTTCTTTCCTCCTGCTAATGCTAAGGCTAAGTTAGCAACTCAGTTAAAGTGCCAGTAAAATAGAACAGACTTTGTTTTATTTGTGTTATTTGTTCTTATTTTTATTTCTTTTTTATTCTATTTTTTAAAAATTACAAGTCACTAAGTACACAACAAAGGACAACATTTATAAATTACAGGGATTAGGTACTTTTTTCTCCACATGAAGCTGTTATGCTAAAGTTGTGTTGTGATATCCATGCTAGCTTTACAGTCTCCTGACATTGTGTAAATAATTAGTCTGGGACAATTTGGAATAACATACCCTTTAAGTCCCTTTAAATAAAAACTTTGCTTCATCTAACTGCTCCTGAAGTCAAAGTTACCATTAAAATGTATATTGATGGCTCTTTCTAAATATAAGATTCACATCTGAAGTAGACTCTTGCATCTTTTGAGGTTGAAAAATTAACCATCTACCTGTAATCACCCACCATCCGCTTTATAATCTGTCTAATGTAAAATGAATAATTTTAATCAGATATTTAACTTTGATCAACTCCTTCATTTACTTGGAGTCTCTTTTATATACACATTTTCTAAACTCTAAAATGCAGGACTAAAATACTGAAGAATTCATTTGTCATTGGGTTTTTAAGGTTCTCCGTGTGATTTTAAATGTTATTTTCACGGGGGGGGGGGGTTATATTGTTTTAATATTACTGTTGGTGTTTGTACACTCTTTAGACTGTAATAAATTTCATAGAAGATTTCTTGATCTTGGAGTTGATCTATATGACTTTTCAGATCACATTCTGTCACAGTGTTCTTATGCACCTTCTATGACTGCTTAAAATTACTGAGATGTAAACAGAAAATTATACATACGTTATGTACTGTTTCCTATCTTTCCCTTTCATGGTCTTGTTTACCTGTTTGTTTTTGGCATTTGAGCCTGGTTTAAAAGGTGTCTCACTTTTTTTTTCATTATATTGGATCCTGTCATGTTATTGGTGTTTGTATGTGCATAACTAATTTTGGCTTATTACTTTTGCTTATGTATTAATAAAAAACCTAATCCAGTTATTGAAGTCTATACTAGATTAGTCCATCCCTTCAGCTAAAAGTGGTGTCACATTACCTGACTCTCACCTACTCTACAGGTTGTCCACCTCCTCTGTCAGTTGTAGTTTGTAGTGATCTGGTTTCTTCTCTGTTCATTTCTTCAGGGAGATGGTGAATGCCTGGTTCGCTGAGCGTGTCCACACCATCCAGCCATCTGCCTCCAAAGAAAATCCTCCACAGCAGCGGACCCACCAGTCCTCCATAGACTCTAACCCCCACTCTGCCTCCACCTCCACTATCCTCCCACCCACCCTCAGTCTCCTGGACAACCGCTGCCCATCCCCTGCCACGGTCCCCAGCCCGGCCCCTGGCACCCCAACTCGTAAAATCTCAGCGTCAGAGTTTGACCGCCCACTCAGACCCATTGTGGTGAAAGACTCAGAGGGCTCGCTCACATTTCTTACTGACGCTGATCGTGAAACTGTTCCTTTGCGGGGTCCGGTGATGGGTGAGGGTGGTGTTATTGGAGGAGGAGTAAGTGGGAGTAGTGGGGCAGGTAGTGGCAGTGGGGGTGACCGCTGTGCCAGGCTGCTGGAACTGGTGAAGGACGTTTCCAGTCATCTGGATGTGACAGCACTCTGCCACAAGATTTTCCTCCACATCAATGAGCTAATCGCCGCAGACCGCTACTCGCTGTTCCTGGTAGGGAGAGGGGCTGTGGGTCAAAATTATACTCTGTGTTAGAGTTAGACATCAGGAGGAGGTGAAATTCACAAAGTTTTTGCTCTTAAACACAAGATATACAGAGGCTTTCAGGACCCTGATGATTAACACCAGACTAATAATGATCTTTTTCTGTCTGTTTTCATTGAATGACACTGTTAAAACTCCAAAATAGTTACATTATACAAATACACCTTTTAAAGAAGAATAGTCAGTACACACATTGAAGAATGGGACTCATAGATTAAAATTATACTGTTTAGGCTTTGCGTACAAAAAATTTACAGTGCAGATATCCTGTATAAAGCCTGTATTAGTGACTTATATAAAGAAAAAGGTAACAATAGAGGTTGAGCAGATTGACAGAAACAGCTGGGTCTAATCCTTCATTCATGTGCATTAAACCTTTACATATAGAGATGGTGCAACAAGATGACATCAAAACAGCAACAGTGAAGTCTCAAACAGTGGGAAACACTCCAGAATTATATGAAGTATAATATATATATATATATATATATATATATATATATATATATATATATATATATATATATATATATATATATATTTATATATAATGTTTGAACAAAAATTTTGGAATTCAGGTTTTTCATTACTAGCAGAAGGCTGGGCTACAATATGTACATAATAATAATAATTTTATATTGGAATAAATGCTTTATTTTCTCTTCAAGGTTAATTTAGTTTACAGTGCCATCGAAAACCTTACAAAATGAAAATCAGAAGTAATTTTTACATAATTTTACTCAACATTGAATGTATTTTTTTCGTCGCTATAAATTGTTTAAATGTTCTACCTCTTGATTTCTGAAATATTTGTCATGTTCTAACCAAAAGCAGTCATTTTAAACCACATTGTTTTTCAAAACTCATTCAGGAAGAAGACAAGTTTATTGATTTGACATTTATCATCATAATAATTGAGAACAACTTATATGACTATTTATATCATGGTTATATTTGAGATCAGTGGGAATGGGAACTCCTACAAGCTCTAGATGTGATGTGTGTGTCCCAGTATTTTTGTACATGTAGTGTATTTTTGTCAGGATTGTGGTAGTTCAGCTAAATAACTGTCATTAGAAGGTTACATAATAAGTGTGAGACGCCTTTAGCTTCACCTGTTATTTTAAGTTATTGTACTTTCATGTGGGAAGACTAGAAATAACATGTGATTATGGTAAAGCATCAGAATAAGATTCCCTCAAACATCCAACATTATCCGTTTATTGTGTGCACTATGGTAGCCATGAGGTGATTTTTAGAAAGCACTTCTGTGAGCATGTTTTTAATCCGTCAACAAGAGTCTAGGAATTTTCTCTGAAGGGTTAACTTTGGATGGAACCAGACTGACTCCTATAGCTCCAGTCCTTCTGCCAAGTTGGCCTCGTTACTCAACACTCGTACATGTATGATGGATGGTGTCACTCATCAAATCTCGCTTTCAGAAAGAAAGTGTGAGCTTTTCCCGTATACGTGATAATTCATCAAAATCTCAACCCCTTGGAAGAAAACAGGCTGTGGTTCTCAACTCTGGTTCACAGCCAGCACAATGGATCCCAGCAGTAACAGAAGTTGTGTATTTTGCCTTTTTTATTTTTGGGCAAAATATCATAACATCGATCATTTTAACAGAGGAAAGTCAGTGAAACATTAAAAACAAAGAAGTGGAGCTATTTTTTGTCAAGGAAAAGGAGAAAATGCATTAGCTGGTAAAAGCTTAACATATTCCTGTTATATTTAATCCCTAATTCATAAAACATATCTGTTATTTGCACTTTTTGGTTTTATTAGACCTTTGGTAAATGTCAAATAACCCATAAAGACCCGATTATCCACTGGAAACTAAAAGCATCCACTGAACTAAAATGTTTAATACCTGTTCATCCACTAATCCTGTTAATACATGTAAATAATTGGTGTAAAATACAGTTTATCATCTTTTCATGGTCATCAGATATGACCCATTTGGACGTTCAGAGGCCCCATAGTGAATGTGGAAACACCGTCATCTTCTACAACATTGATTTACCAGTAAAACCCATGGAGTTGGATCAATGACTGGCTGGAGACACTTGGTTTATGTTCAGTTAATGATATATTTTACTGAAAAAATCACTTTCTCTGTTTTGTTGTAATAATCTTTGACTGAATTCTGAGTTTTCATGAAAGTCCAAATTAAGTATAGGAAATTAACTCCAGGAAAATACATGATTTACAGTGAAAAATGCAAAATGTAGAGTATATTAGGATAAATGGTGATAAATCACTTAAGAAAGGTTCAATAGAGAAAAAATTCATTTGGGAACTTCCACAATGTAGCACTGGGTCTTTATGGGTTAACAGGTCAGATTCTTGACTTTGTTTGGTATTTTTACATGAAAATATAAAGTATAACTTGTAATTTCCCCCCTCAGCGGTCCATTTTCCTGTTTAAATCAGTCTTGCAACCACATCCTCATATGTCTGTCTGTGTGGTCCAAGGTGGGCGAGGACAGCTCCAACAGGAAGTTCTTGGTCAGCCGCCTGTTCGACGTGGCTGAAGGGTCTACGCTGGAGGAATCCTCCAGTAGCTGCATCCGGCTGGAGTGGAACAAGGGCATTGTGGGACATGTAGCAGCCACAGGACAGCTGCTCAATATCAAGAACGCTTATGAGGTAAAATCTCAAGTAGACACTGAGACTGGCTGTTTTTCTGTTTCATTAAGTATCTGCTGGGTCTCTGGTGACACTGTGACCCCTGACAGTTTCAATGACCTTTTAAATGATCATATTTCAGGACCCACTCCCCCACTTCAATCAATGATCAACCGAAAGTGTTACAGACAACAGTACACCATGAAAATGTGTCTTGTTATACGTCCAATGATAAAACTGCAGGAAAGAAGATGCTGTTCTTCTATTTCTTCTTAGATTTGATTTTTTTTAAGCTTATATTTTATTTTCATTTTTTAAAATTTTACATCACAAACATTTAGAATATAGTGTCGGTTGTCGTCCTGTATATTGTCCGTTTTTTCCATCGATCTTCACGTGTTGCTTGCTGTAGTCTTATGATATAAGTAAGTCTCTCTATGTTGTGAATTTCTTCCACAATGTCTCTCCAATTATTTAGGGTAGGGGGGGGTCCTATTTACACCATTTTTGTGTGATGGCTTTTTAGACACAGATTTGACATATTTTAATGCAGTAGGCAGGAGGCATGTCAGATTTTATCTGTATCTTCTTGTTGAAGTGCTTGTTTTGGCCTGGACATTCTTGAAAATGATCATTTTAAGGTTAACAAGGATTTCCTGGGTGCTTCAGATTTTTTTTGGAAGTGCCTCCGGTTTTCCTTTCAGAAAGCAGTGAAAGCAGTAATAGAGTGAGATTAGCCTCTTATCTGTCTAACACTGAAGCTGAAATTGTTTTAGCGTAGTTTAACATAAAGACTGAATGACGCAATCATCTTGTACAAGTTTACATTATATACAGATCAGTTAAGTCACCATGAAATAAAAACTAACCTGAAACCAGCTTCTTTTGTAAAGTAAAAATAAAAACAAAAACTACTAATGCACTCCTAAAACTAAACTGGAAGCACTAAAAGAAATAAAGATAGACATGCTAACACAAAATAAAACATGGAGCTCAAATAAACAGATACTGTAGGTGTTTTAATCCTTTTGTTTTTGACACTTAGTTTTTATTAGTTATTTATCATTTTGTCATACAGAACATAACAACAACTAACAACAATTGGCAATAGATAATAGTGACAATCTAATAGTAAAGATAATTTAGGCTACAGTTATGAAATAGCAATCCAGTGACACAATTAAATTTTTAGAACAGCAGTTTGTACAACTTTTTACAGGACTATGAGACAAACCACACATGAATTGTTTTTAAGGAAACTAATCCATTTGCCCCACCTTATCATGTAAGCAGCCTCAACATAAATGTTAATCTCTCCATTTTGTGAATTTTATCAACAATTTTCAACCAGTCCTCCAGCACCGGTGGATCAATTTGATGCCATTTACGAGTGATTTTTTTTTTTTTTTTTGGCTGCAGCACCAAAGATTTTTAGAAGTTTCAATCCTTTTTGTCGAAAACATATGCATGAAAAATTTAGCTGGCGAGTTAAATCTGAACCCATTTCTCTTGAATTTGTGACAGCAGATTGGATGTCAGCATGCTGACCTCTACAGATTGAACTGATGATCTCTAACCCTTCCAGCTGCCCACCCCTCAAATTTTACCCATATTAAATGTTGTTTTCTGTGATTGTCCTTTAAATCAGTGTTTCCTGCTGCTTTGACTTAACAGCCTGATGATTGTAAAAAGGATCTGAGTGAATACACACGTGTGTTATTTGGACCCTGAATGACTTTGACCTTCAGAGAGAATTATGAGTGTCCTCAAAAAGAAGCAGATGTGATGTGGTGTGTGCACAAGTGGGTGGGTGGAGGAGACACAGCGGGGTGTAAAGAGGTGAGGACAGCGCAAATTAGGAAGAAGGGTTAAGCATGTGTCTGTGATTAAATGTGGTCATATTAGCGTGTGTGTGTTTGCACGAAAACAGAGCCTCATCTAAGCTGTCAAAAATATCTTCCTCTATGACGAACTTCAGTTTCTTTTGTGTCCAGCAAAGAACGCTGCCAAAAATAAAGTCCTACAGTTTGCTTTTTTAAAAAATTAATTCTCAAGTCTTGAGTCGAGTCAAGTCTGTGATCAGGATTCTTCAAAGTAAGAAAAACAGAATGATAAAATACAGCTTTTTCTCTTATAAATCATCTCAGTGATAGATTTTTGAGAATCTCCCACTTGATATTCTCCCTTGTTTCAAGCTTTTTGGCTTTCGCTCACAGAAAGTCATTGACGGCTGTGAAATTCTGTTGGAAACAAGAGGCATGATTTCACTGATCTCCTCTTCTGTTTACTTTCTGTTTTATCTGTTGGCACCACCAGGTTTTACTGGCCTTATTACAGTCATTGTGAAAGAGTGAAGTGTGGGGATTAATGTTTTCATATGGGCACTGGTGGAAGTAGCCAAGTAATTTGACTTAACTGCTTTTTTTTTATTGCACACTAAACATGCTTTTCTGAACTGTAAACTGAATCACAACCCAATGACTTAATTGTTATTGAAGCATTTCAGTGCTGCTGTTAATGTGCATGAAAATGGACACATCAAAAATCTAACGTTTTATAGAGGAACATGGTTTAACCGTTTAACCCCTGAGACATTATTTTAATGAAACAGGCTGCTTAGAATTTGTAGAAGTGCCATAAAAGGCTGTGAGTATGTGCTTGTGTTCCTTTTCCTCAGTGGATTTAGGTTATTGTGTGTTTTAGGGTCAATACAGGGTGGAAATACAGAAAAAAGACAAAGACAAAACTGAAGTTTTACAGGTTTTTACTAAATAAAGCACTCAAAATGTACAGCAATTTTGGCCCAGTAGTTTTTGTTTTTGGGCTAAATCAGTTTAGCTGCTATTTGGCACCTGGTTAAACTCCAAAAAGCAGTTACATGGTCAAAACTCAGCAAAAACACAGTAAAAAAAAGAAAATCATGACAACACTGCAAAGAACTGTAAAAACCAAAAAAACACAAGGAAAACAGTGTAAAATAAAAAAAAGCAAGTCAGTCTCACTCGTTGCTCTATGATTTGGCCCTGCCCCCCATTACACAGGCGGTGGGGGGTGCACTGAGCATGCTTAGATGTCTATACAAAGAACATAGTCTATTCTATCAGCACATTTCTGAGTTTTTCCTATTGAGGGAATGGTTGAATTTTTATGAACATTTAAAATAAATCATACATTCAGAACACTCACCACAGACACGTCAAGGGTTCAAGGGTTAATGAGCCACATTCTGTTTTATAATTAGTGTGACGCATCAACCAGATGGGATTAGTCTATGTCATGGTGTCATAAACTTGAAAATACACATCTTTTTCCTACAGCTCTCTGCTCTTTGTCTAAATCAAAACAATAAATATGCAATGATCTGAGGTTGCTTCATGCCACTGTGGAAATGTGAAGCCAAAATGCATATCAAAGTTATGGGAGCTGCAATGTTGCTTCTGCAATGAACAGCAGAAGAGAGAGAAGAGTCTTAATTAAAGATGTCAGTCACATGTTTAAACCCTTTACCTCAGTCTGAAAACACCTGAGATTTGACTCAATCTTAGTTACTCTAGAGTTTTTACAGCCTCGAAACCACAACAAGAGGAAATGCAGGATCTTGTTTCCAGTCAGACCACTTGAATTACAATATAGGCAATTTTTTATTTGTTCAGTGATGCACTGATTACATTGCAGCTTTATTACCTTTAAAGCTTTATTCATGTCACTTATTAAGAGTAAAAATAGAATACATTCAATGTCCAAGCAGATATTAATCATTCAAAATATAAAACATGTCAGACTCAAAAGAAATATTCATTACTTGCAGCATTCTGTGCAGATGTACTTTGTAAATAGTTAGTTTTATGTTAATTAGATTGTATTTTTATCATTGTGGGGGAAAATGTGAAATCTTTAAGAAGTAATATAATAAATAATACTTCATACATTGCAGTTTTAAAAACAAGGTCATAAGGTACCTCATTAAAAAAAATCACCACAAATAGAAAGAATAAGCAATTCAGGACAAAACAGAAATACAGCATAGTTTCCATAACAAGAGTTAGATTTTAAACTGGAGAAGAAAAGACATTTACAAATACTGTATAAACTCAGTGGGAGTCAACCGAAGAAGTCAGTCTGGCTACCAATGGCAAGACATAAAATACCTGTATAAAATATAATTGTAATCATGAAAACACCAAAAGCATATCTAAGAAGGATTGGAGTCAGAGTCAGGTGAAAGTCTAAAACAACAAACTAATATGTTTCACTGTGTATCAAGTCTGTATCAATACATTTACCTTCATTTTGTTCATATTGTCTCATTTTCACCCTGTAGTTCCGTGTTGTTTGCAATTGATCATGATGCAGGTCATTTTATAAGTAAGTATATTTAAAAAAGCATGTATTTTCTTTTAGAACAGGACCAGTGTGTCGTGTATGAGTGCATGGGGAATTCTGATAAACAAGTTCACTAGCAGCTGGTACTAAATACATGATTCTGTCTGAATTTGATCTGTTGCTGTAGATTTCACCACATTTCCCTCACAACTCTTCAGCTCTCCTGTCATTCAGGCTTTGTTCAGCTCGCCTGCGCTCCTATATCTTTATTCCTTCCATCCTCCGTGAGTCCTTGACTATTTCTGCAACATTCAACAGATCTTTGTGTTCGGCTGAAGACATCGCCGTTGTTGCTTCAGTGCCATGAACATATCTTGCAAAAAAACATTTACAAAAGACAGAGACTGATTATGAAACTCTAGACTTCAGAGACCAGGATCACATAACAGCATTATCATTGTCAGTGTGTGTGTGTGTGTGTAGCTGTCTATTTGTGTGTGATTTCCTGCTGTTTACCTACCTCCTTTGATAGCTATGTCATGCGGTTGCCTGCCAACCAGAGCATGATGATGATGATGATGATGATGATGATGATGATGATGAGAGAGGTAGACTGCAAAAGAGAGAGAGAGAGAGGAGACAGGGCGAGAAAATGACAGATAGCACAAGTAGCTGATGGGACAGTCCACCTGTGTCCAATTAGTTTACTTTCAGTGTGTGTTTGTGTGTGTGCGCTCCCTCTGAGTGCACTCGAAGGCTCAAGTATTTTTAGAGTGTGTGTTTGTGCATGAATGTGTGTAATTAAAGCCTGTAAGTGTGTATGAAGGCGAGTGTTTGTGTGCTTTCAGATGAGTTGGTTTGGCGATGAATCACCTTGTTTACATGCCTGTAAAATCATGTGCACACCTAAATCAATATCTTTCTAAGGGCGTACGTGCATCTAACTGACTCTCCCGATGCACAATGTTCCTGCAGACTGTCCGAGTGTAAATGCTGCAGATGTGTTTGTGCGGGTGTGTGCATCTTATGTGTGTGTGTGTCTGCAGAAAATGATACTGCTTCCAGGAAGTCCATCTGCGTCATCTGAGGGACTCCCCAGCTCTCTGATTGGATCTTTAACTTCCCATTAGGCTGCTCAGGATTACACTGAAGTCAGCAGTGTGATGAGAAACAACCCCCCCCCGCCTGTTTACATTAGTTCAGTCCTCAGCGGGCTCAACTAACTAAGTGTCTGGCAGCTGTCTGGGCCAAACCAATCTGTACAGAGGCTGGGGGAGCAATGCTCTTATCAATGCTTTCACTGTGCTGCATCCAAAACGCAATTTTGAGGGAAAAAACCTGCGTGACTTATCTATCATTCATTGAGTTTTGTTCTAATTCAAGTTGATCCTGCCAGATATTTCTTGGATAATTGAGGGCGGTTGAGAATGCGAACTCTATAGCCAGATTTTCTGTAGAGAATTTAACGTTGTTGCTTCTGCACACTTCATAAGGAACTGCAGCATGTTATTAACAGCAATATATATGTAGAGTATGTAAAATCCATATTATATAGTGATTTTTTTCTTCTTATATTTGTCAGGGACCACATGCAGTACTATGTATAAGTGTTGATGCATTTTACCAGAGTTAACCCACGGTGAACTAGTCAACTAGTCAAACAAGACAAAACATATCCTACACATGCACACATCTCCCTAGAATCAATAATGTGTTTGATACATATAATAGTGAAGTGGTTTAAATGGGCAGCATATTAAATTATTTCAATTATTTGAAGTTTTGTTTTATAAAAATTGTGAAATATGCCTAAATTCCAAAATTTTACAAAAATCCAAAATGCAACCTGCTTGATTATTGTAATACATTATATCTACAGTTACATATGACATATATTTTCAGTAAAGAAAGAATATTTATAATCATATTTTGTCTTCAGGTCATATAAACAGAAAACAACTGATTAAAGTCCTAAATTGTTCATAACTCTAAATAAACAAGTGGTGCCAAGCACAACAAACCCTGCCGCTTGCATGCATAATAGCTTATTTTGGCATTGATCCAGCTGATGTCATTATGTCTATGCATGTGCTGATGTCAGTGTATCAATCACCTCTATATATATGCCAAGTTTGAAGTAAATTGAAACAAAATTGATGTTTTTATAGACATTTGAAATTTTAAGTAAATGGCAGGAAAAAAAAATCATTAAAAATTTGAACTTTGACCTACTTTTCCCAAAATATAATCAGGTCTGTTCTGGGTCACTGGCAATCTGTAAACCCAATTTGGTATAAATTCAACTAATAGTTTTACTGCTACAGACATTTGGAATTTCGCCCATTATAAGTTAACGGGGGAAAAAAATGTAATCAGTCAAAATTTCAATCAAAGTTTATCTATGTAGCACTTTAAACAACATAATGAAGACCAAAGTGTTTTAAATCTAAAAGCATTAAATAAATTATAAGATAGCACAGTTTAATCAAATACCATAAATATGCATAAAACAATAAGACAGTGATAAAAAAAGACCACAGATTGAAACCTAATAGTGTCTCAGTGCTAAGGTTAAAAGCCAGTCTAAACAGGGCTGTCTTTAACCTGGACTTGAACAGGGACAGGTCAGTGAGGACGCGCAAGTCAGGAGTCAGTGAGTTCCACAGTGAGTTCCACAATAATCACATCTATTCTGGGTCACTGGCAATCTATAAACCCAGTTTGGTATGAATTCAGTTAACAGTTTTGCTGCTAGAGTGTTAACAAACAAACTGAACCAAAAACAATACCCCTTGCCCTCCCTTCAGAGGGTGGGTTAATAAGTAAGTAAATAAATAAATAAATTTAAAAAAAATCAAGATTTAGTTCTTTGGCCATATCACCCAGCTCGAGTAACTTGTTAAAGAATATCTGGATTCTGGAGTCAGTGGTTACAGAATTGAGTAACTTTTAGCATATTTTTCAGTTAAAGCTGCTGAAGGACAGTTCTACAGCTCTAATAGATGTGAAAACAAATAGTCAGAGACCGTATTTTGTTTGACTTGTGTATGTTAATTATATTGTGTATATAATATAAGAATATTGTATGCAGTGTAAGGCCACTGAATATCATTCATGTCACAAAATTTTTAAAGGGAAACATTAGATGAACATCAGCACCTAATTGGTTTAAAGCTTTCTGTCTCACATAATGATACTTTCATGGTACAGTTGTAATCCAGTAATCCAGTAAAGAGCTAATTTAATGATACATTTCAGTATCAGTCGGGTTTATTGCAGTGTGCAACCAGGTAGACACATTCATAATGTTATTAATATGATTTCTGCCTGAGTGACGCCAGATATATTTTCATTGGTAATCAAATGGTGGTGAAAACGACTTAAGACATAAGACAGAGCAGATTGTCTTTTGTTAGAAGTGCTGAAATAAAGGATATGATATCCAGATTTTGTCTAGACCATAGGTGAACATTTGTTTAGAGCAAAGAACTTATCAAAGCTTATCAAAAACACAGGAAGACTTCGTATCAACCCTTTTCAAGCCCTATTCAAATTTGATATCAGGATTTCAAAAAGTTGCCTGTTTCGTTCAGTTATGTTGCTTGTTGCTTGCTTAAAGGGTTAATATGTGATGAAATTGACACATAAAATATGCTTAATTATTTATGTTTTTCCTCTACTTGTGACAGGTGTGGTTCAATCTGGAGTTAAAAACAAAGGTCACTGTTTGACTATAAATAATTCATAATATTTAATAATTATGATGTATGAATAATGTATCAGCATAATGGTTTTCGCACCAGCAAAAATAGAACTGTTAAAAATTCTGTAGGTACAAACAAAGGCAGTATTATCATCATAACGTACAAAACTCCAAAACTGTTTGCAGAGTGGCTTGTTTATGTATTTTATTCACACACACAAAGTCATTCCTCTTTAGTTTGGAGGATAATGGTAGTGGACAGTGGGAAGCTGATTGTTTAAAGGTCAGTCGGTGGGTTGGAGAGTTGCCAACAGTCCTCTAAACAAAACCTCCCTTCATCTAGCAGTTTTTAACAGGCCTCCAAAATCCACTCCTCTGTAACTTCATGCTCAGACCACAGAGAAGGTGTAGACTTATTCTGATCAAACTACACAAAGCTTTGATTTTGAAGACGAGTGGAGTTTTTTGTTTCCGACAGCTGCATGCGTGCATCTACTACCAAATAGCCTTTTCTTTATGCAGAGCTGCTGTGAGTGTAGGTGGATGAAGTGGTTGTTAAGATTCATGAGGTTTTGAATAACAATGAGGTTTAGGCTGAAGCTCCTCATGGCTTATACTTGATCCTAATTGTCTGTCTTAATTGAAATCATTTAGTGTTTTACCCCTGATTATCATTTTGAAGAATTTAGACATAGCTGCTCCAGCTTTTCATCAAAGAGGGGTTTTGTTTAAGGAAAAAGAAAAAAACCCTTCTGCTAACAGGTGGCATTTTTATTAATCATTGGTACTATGTTTTTTTTTTTATCCAATAAAATGAATTAATAAAAAATATGTTACCCTTTGGATTTGTCTGTGGTATGTTTCATTTCTATGTTACTATTTGTTGCTGCCAAATTGACAAACTTTTTTTTTTTTTTTTTTTTTAAATGTGTGTATTTATTGCGGTTTGGACTTTTCTTTAATTAAACCTGTCTTTAATGGTAGCCCAAGTTCAGTTTAGACAGCTTGAATTGTTGTGTTAAAGTTTGTATTCTAAATTTTAACACCGTAAACCAGAACTGAAAAAAATCCTAAAAAAGTGTTGATTTAGAAGTGTGACTGACTGTGTATTTGTGGGTTTCTTTCTTAAGGATCCCAGGTTTAACGCAGAGGTCGACCAGATCACTGGTTACAAAACCCAGAGTATCCTTTGTCTGCCCATCAAGAACCACAGAGACGAGGTAACATTAACCACTGCAGGCGTTACGTACCGCTTTCAGACTGTGTTTAACCTTGAGGAGTAGTGTTCTGAATGGTAAACATAACTCACATGGATTGATCTGTTTTATAGGTGGTCGGGGTCGCTCAGGCGATCAATAAGAAATGTGGGGAAGATGGTGCATTCACTGAACAGGATGAAAAGGTAAGTAACGTTCGATTGCCTGGGACTCACTGCTTACCTACTTCACCTGTGTGTGACAGTTACAGGAGCCTTTGTTGGTTTGTTTAGTGCTGGTGTTAACATGTTAAAATACCCATGTTGCAAACTCACATCATGTAGTTGTCCAGGTTTTGATGTGGAATCCATTTCTTGTAGCTTTCATCCAGTATCATAGTAACAATATTTTAATAATTGTATAAATAAATAATATGTAAACATGGACATGAACATTTTAGTAGTTACATATATTCAGAAATTTGTAGTATTATAGTCATAGCAGAAACCTATTGTTGGCTATTATCATATGATGTAAATTTACATCTTATATATAAGAACAGTTATATTTAAAAGTTGTTTTTTTGGCATTTTTAAGCTTTTTGGATGGATATAGTGAAGAATACAGAGAAAGTGTAATGAATTGAAACAGGGCCATTGCCTTAAGGCCTTAGCTCAGTGGTTCCCAACCTTTTTTGTCTCATGACCCCATTTTAACAGCACAAATTTCTGGCGACCCCAGACATTCAAAATGGAGACATTTTTCTTGCTAAAATTAATTTGTTTTTGATCATGTAAGAGTTTGCTATACTATGTTGCAAATAAACGTTAATTTTAGATGACATTTAGTCTGTATAATGTATATTATTATGGACAGAGGCAGAAAAGCCAGGTGTAGATTACTGCACAAAGTGAGAATTTTATTTTCCTTGGTCAGGATATGTACAGTCAGTCCAGCTTGGATTTACAAGGCTTGTAATTAATACTGAACAAACAATAACTCAAACTATGAATTCTGAAAGAGCTGCAGCATCTGAGACCGACCACAATGAACATTTGACAGATAAACAGTACCACAGTGCTTCAGTTTCAGCTTCACAGTTTGTCATGTCTTTTATGGATTGTGATTGTCTCTGTAAACTTACCATATATTTTTCATGAGTAAGTTTTTATTGTTATTTTTATCAATTACTAGAAATTTCAGGCGACCCCATTTGAATTCCAGGCAGCCACACATGAGGTGCTGACCCCAAGGTTGAAAAACACTGCCTTAGCCTATGTTGTATACAAGGTTGAAAAACACTGGTCCACCCCATATTTTTATAGTTGTTATACATTTTTCAATTCATACAGTTATTTTCAGTTTTTTCTTTCTTTGTATTTTCATAACTGAGCATGTTTTTAAACCTTTTTCTGTCAAGACTAAATAGACATAGCTTTTATGATAAAATGAAATCCAACAGTCTATTGTTGAGGACTGACAGTAGCAGCTTCCTTTCATACACATTTCCAAGTCTCAGCCGTTCGCTGAGGTAGCCTTCATGCACAGGTGTCCCAGGTGTAACTGCGTCAGCCCCTAGAAAAAAAAAATCAACTTTCATTTTCCCTCTCACCTTACTTTGTCTTCCTACTGTCTTTCTGTCTTTTTTTTTATTTATACTGGTTTGTTTCTTCTGTCTGTGTTTTTCCTGTAATAGTGCCAAACTGTTCTGTTTCTCTTCAACAGGACTTCTCAGCCTATTTGGCCTTTTCAGGCATCGTCCTGCACAACGCTCAGCTCTATGAGACGTCGCAGCTTGAAAACAGACGCAATCAGGTTTGTGTGTGTTTTGTTTGTGGAGCATTGCAGCAAATTACAACTGGATGGCAGACTTTTGTCACAGTGCCCATTCAGTTCTATGAATGGTGCTCATTTGCACACAAAACTGAAAAGGCTTCTGTTGATAAATATGTTATTAGCCCAAATGTGTCAATTCCAAAAAATTTAACTGCACACACTCAGAAGAAAAGCATCTGCTGTTTTAAAAATGCATTCTCTCAAATCTGAAATTGCATGTATGCAATTTCAGATTTGGGGCCAGTGTGCAAACATTAGACAAATCTGGATTCTGCAGTTCCACAGTTTGGACTTGATGCCAAATATGTTCTGATTGCTAAAACATTTACTGATATACATGGCCATATTAACCCCACTAAACAGCATAAAACCAAAAATATGCCTACAGTCTGACACTAGCTACCATTATACTGGCTGATTAAATACCTACTGTGTGACAACATTTGTTATATGACATACTGTATAAGGGCAGAAAAAATATGTTTGATTGGTGGATTTTTTTTTTTTTTAATCCACTGGGCTGTTGGGTTAAAAGTTCATTTTAAACGTAGTGTGTACAGGTAGAGCTGTATGTGTGATTAATTCTTCTGTGTATATGCGTGTGTTCAGGTGCTGTTGGACCTGGCCAGTCTGATCTTTGAGGAGCAGCAGTGTCTGGAGGTTTTACTGAGGAAGATTGCAGGAACCATCCTGTCCTTCATGCAGGCCCAGGCATGCACTGTCTTCATCGCTGATGAAGACTCCATGGTCAGCACACACTCATGCATGTACACCAGGATCTTAAAAAGTCTCAAAAGTCTTGAATTTACAAATCTGCATTTAATACCTTAAAAAGTCTTTCAAAGGTATTAGATTTGATATGGTAGGTCTTCAATTATGTTGCCATGAACTTGGAAAAACACTGGATTGTGTATTAATGTGTGTGGGAAATGTCCAAGCTGTAAAGAAAGTAACGTTAGTCTACTCAGTTCCACCCGTTCCAACCTGACAATTTATACCGAAATGAGGAACCAATTATAGCTTACTTTGCTGCCCCTGGTGAGAAATGATCACAGTAGTGAAAAGTAAGCATGGAAGCGTGCAAATTTAATGATGCCTGGTTGGAGAGTTTTCCCAAATTCTAGGAGTCATGAACTTTTGCCAGTATGGTCGTGAAATGGACATTAAATTCTGTTCTAAGTAGTCATAAAAAGGTCTTAAAAAGACTTAAATTTAACTTGTATAATCTGTAGGAACCCTGGTACACACTCTCGGATGCTCCAACCGAATATATTACACATTTCTTCTTGTTTGGCACCACACTTAGCTGGACAGGTTTATTTTGAGCTAAACTGATTGATGAGGGTTTATGAGTTTCACTTCAACACATGATGCATGACCTGCAGACAGTGAGTTTATGTTATGTAACTAATAAAGTACATGACTACTCTGTCATAATGTGTGTAAATAAGTATAAAAGCATGTGTTTAACAGCTCGTCCCAGCTGAACAAGAACAAACAACATTTATTTTTGGTTTCTCTTCCTGGCGTTCTTTTCTCTTTCCCAGTTTGTTGTGATGAGTGTGTCAATGCACAGTGACCTGCAAACACTAACAAAGGATAACAACAATTTTGTGTGTGGCAAGGACTTTATTCTGTGACCTTTGATTTTTCTGTAATGAGAGCTGTCTCCTGCCAACATGTTTAACTGGAGCTAATTAACCCAGATTCTGCAGTGGCACAAAAAGGCAAAATACTGTCGGTCTTTTTGTTAGAGACAAACGATTTTGGATGCGCCACTCAGAGGGTGGTCTGTTGACCTAGATGTGATAATGCCTCACAGAGCTAGCTAGTTCTGTTAAATTTTTTTCCCACATGTCCCCTTATTATCATTCTAAACTTCTCACATTAAAAGCGTTAGAAGATTCAGGACGTCTAGGATTTGGAGCTACACTAATGTGCATTTTATCACCTCAGGCACAATATCAGAAACTGAGTCACTACAAATGAATTTAGTTTTATTTTGTGATTATACAAGCAAATATTTAGTTTATAGCTTTGTTGTTAAAGTGTTGATTTATTAATATAGTTTCATCACTCAAATGCGAACTAAACCACTTTAGTTTAATATTTCTTCAACAGATAATGCAGGTTTATCTCCCTGTGGTGGTCTTACATGTAAAAGTATTATTAACATTTTTACTCTCTGGACAATGTGACATCTCTGCATCTTTTACTCTCCAGTTCTGGTTTCTCTCTCTGGCTTTATCTACTTTGATCAAAGTTACAGGTACAGCTTTTTTATTCTCTCTATATTGAGCTAATAATACAGTCTGGAATTATAGCTTTTGAATAATTAAAAACTTAGAAACACAAAGACAAAGTTTAATGGCTCAGCATTTCCCTAAGCTATCATTGTATGTGTTTATTCTTACTGCCACACAGAGCAGCAAGAAAATGAACTGCCAAAACCAAAATGAAAAAGTGAAAAATGTATCGTGTGTCAGAATGTGAATGAGCTGAAATGAAATGAGTCTGAACAAGAGAAATGATAATGATGTGAAGGAACTGAGCTACTGAGCTGAGAATAAATCACGCAAATTTTTAGTGTTTAATGGCAAACACAAACAGACTATGTACTGTTCTGATGACACACTATAAAAGCACACTATGTAAAGTTTGACATGATATTTAACTGAACAGGATTTGCATGTTACTATATGTTTAATCAATGACAGTGGGTGGAGACACTTGGTTTGTGTTCCGTTAATGATAGATTTGACTGAAAAAGTCACTTTTTCTTCAGTTTTCTGTGTTTTGATATAATAACCTTTAAATTTACACTGAGTTTTCATGACCATCTAAATTAAATATAGGAAAATACATGATTTATAGTGAAAAATACAAAATAGAGATAATAATATAATAAATGGTGATAAATCACTTAAGCAAGATTAACGAGAGAGAAAAATTCATTTGGGAAAAGCTACAAAACTAACACTGGGTCTTAATGGGTTAAATATTATATTTATACATATGTTCCTACCTTTTCATGTGTGTTAGATTGAAACCAATCAGACATTTGACAAGACAGGAATACGTATCCACCTTGTGAAAATAAGTGTCGTCATCACTCCGGGTTTTTTTCATTTATGGTTTGCAATAAACCGGTTTTCGGGGAAATAACTAGTTATATCAGACAGACTCTGCTGAGTGGATGAAATGGTGCGTCACTTAAGTACTTTTCTGCATATTAACAAGTTCCATACAGAGAGAAAAGCAGCATGCTGTGTTTTTCAGGTGAATTCATTTTACTGAGTGTCTCTTTCAGTACTGATTCATGCAACCTGTTAGAGTCCTCTGTGGGCATTAACATTTGTCTTGGCTTGTCTTCCTCAGAGGCATCCAGTGCCTGAAAAACACACACTGACACACCTCTCACTCAAAGCCCACAGGAAAAGGAAGCAAATTAACTGTCATACACTGAGGGAGATTTATAGAGGAGACACATCTCTATAGGTGTATGGCCACCAAAAAACCCCAATCTCATATTTTTCCCCATTTTTTGGTAGAATAAGAGGCCAGTGTGGTTTAAGGGATAGGCTCTGTTTAAACTGTTGCAAACAGTGGTTGAAAACATTCTTCTTCTAAAAAATACAAAATCCTAAACAAGTGGTGCCAGCCACAACAATCCCCGCCCCTCGTACATATTGCAGCTTATTTTGGCATGGATCCAGCTGATGTCATCATGTCTGTGTGTGCTGATGTCAGCATATCAGTCGCTTCTATATATGTGCCAAGTTTGAAGTAAACTGAAACAAAAATTGATGTTTTTATAGACATTTGACATTTCACCCATTATAAGTAAATGAAAAAAAAAAGATTTTAAAAATTCATAAAAAATTTGAACTTTGACCTACTTTTCCCAAAATGTAACCACATCTGTTCTGGCTCACTTGCAAGCTATAAACTCAATTTGGTACGAATTCAACCAATAGTTTTGTTGCTAGAGTGTTAACAAAGAAACAAACAAGCAAACCACACCAAAAACATTACCCCTTGCCTCCCTTCGGCGGGCGGGGTAATAAAAATTCTGTATATATTTAAAAAAAAAAAAAAAAAATCTAAAATTTGAACACATATCTTTGAAAGTCTTGGAGCTTTTATCAAACTTAAGGTTGAACTGCTAACAGAATTATAGTTGCCATCTATTAAATTAATGGACAACTATTTTGATAATCTGTAATTGGTTGAAGTGTAAAGAGAAAATATTTTAAAAATTCTGCTTCTAATTATGAATATTTTAGTTTTTATTTTAGTTTCTTCTCTCCTCCATGACCAAAGTGGACATTAGGAATAGTCTGCTCTGTTTTATGGACGAAACAATTAATCAGTCATAAAATTAATTGATTGAAAGACAATTAAAGCCACGCTGAAAGTTAACAAGAATAAAGTCATAATATTTCAAGAAAAAGAACATAATATTACAAGAATAAAATTGTAATTTATCGCCTAAAATCTAAATAGTACAAGAATGAAGTTTTAATATTTGAGACAAATATTTTCAAAAGAATGAAGTTTTTATTTTAATAGAAAGTTATGATTTTCAGAGAATAAACTCATAAAGCAAATGAAATATCAGAAGAACAATCTGTTGACAGTGTGTGACAATGAGGAATATGAAGCATCTTCTTAAATTGCACATGACCATGAAAAGGTGACAAACTGCATTTTGCACCAATTATTTACATGCATTGATAGGATTAGTGGATCAACAGGTATTTAACATTTTATATCAGTAAGTCATTTTGGTCGCTGGTGGATGTTTGGGTCTTTATGGGTTAAGAACCAAAAACGAATATTGATGGAGGCTTATAAGTACTGAGCTACTGATGGTTGTCTTGTTATCTTTTTAAAAATGGTTGTTACAAATATTACAAAGTGCTACAGAATTTATCAGTGTTAAAGAATAGTCACTGTACCAGTTGATTCTAGTGGTGTTTGGTGTTTTACGATTATCAGTCGCTTTCTTGTGTTGTGTAAAAACTACACTGACTGAAAATGTGTGTGCGAGAGAGAATGCAGTAGGATTTCACATCGGAAAATAAGTGTGAAGTTGTCAAATGTCACAGGGTTCAGTTAGTCCACTTAATCCTGCAGGAGTTTGTGTAATGTGCTGTTTTGCTGCAACTGATGAAAAAAAAATCGTGACGATTGAAAGAGCCAAAAATTACAGCGTTGAGTGAGCCAGCTGGTAGCTATAGATGTCTGACATGTCGTAAGCTTGGTTTTACACAGATGCTTTACAGAAAAGTTCATAATGAGGCTGTGGTGAGACAAATTAGACTATGGCAGGCAGCCACAGTGGAGGTAATTAATGGTCATTTAACTGTTCATGTGTGTTAAATTCTCTGTGCCAGTTTCTTGGACTGTCTACCTACCAGAACAACTGAAACAGCAGTGAATGGTAGCGAGTAGTCGAAGATGATAAACTGCTGCTGTTATTTACATATAGGCATGAGGGGTGACATACATATCCCGCTTATCATGTTCAAAGAAGTAATGCTACACTTTCACAAGGTGTTATTAAGCTCTTCAGCAGAAGGGTGATGTTATCAGGGTGTATGTTAAGGTCAACATCAGACCCTTGTACCCGCTACATTACTCTTTCTCAATCTGTAGACTAATCTCAGACTACATTCAGACAGCAGGTCTTAATGCACAATTCCAATTTTGTGGTGAAATCAGATTTTTTGTGTGCTTGTTCATATTACACATTGAGGGCTGGATCTACTAAAATCCTAATTTGTGTATACTCATTTGCATACGCAATCTAGAATTTTGCGTGTGGAGTTGATCCGCGGTTTGTGGGTAATTTACTAAAATTGCCTGCACAAGTGACAACAGTCTTGGAGACCGCCCTATTTAAATGAAGATTTTGCGTGTGCTATTGGTTGTCGTCATGGAGGCAATGCGCTGGGAAAAACCGCTCTGGGATATGAGAGCAGGTCTTTTCGGACCCTGGACGTTTGAAACGGCCCGGGTGCGTGACATCTGGCAACCAGTGATATGCCAGCACTAATGGCAACAGTGCACTAGAATGATCCAGACGCAAGAGCAGCAGCGCCGGACTCATTTTAGAGGTGGGGGACCGTTGAGGTTGTTGGATTGAATGACTGTCAGGCACACATAATTTTGTCACACTGTAGCCTAATGTCAGTGCACATGTTTAATTACAATCATCAGATCAAGTGGGAAAGTAGCATTTGGCACAAGAGTCCCATAAAGTGTGTGTGTGTATGTGTGTGTGTGTGTGTGTGTGGGGGGGGGGGGGGGGGGGGGGCACATATGTCTCAATTATTTTTACGTCTCAATTATTTTTCCTTCCGTCATTCAAAAAATGTTCACACAAGGGTGAAAACTGTGTTCTCTGTGTCTGGATGCAGATGCGCTATTTTGCCCCTTTTAAAGACGCAACCCTTAGTGCACACTGTTACTAAATCAATTTGTACATTTTTTTGTGTGTGCACTGAGTTTGTACACGTTTTAATACACGCAAACCTTCACTAGATCTGGCCCTAAATGCAACTTCTATCAGTTTTGAGTGTGAACTGAATGCGACCCACATGCCCAAAAGAGGTCCTGATGTAATACGTGACCACGCGAGTATGCACTGTGTTTACGGAAGGAACACCCCTGGGATGCGGAATTGTGATGTTTGTCGCATTTCAATGATGTAAAGGTCAGATAAATGTGACGTGGCTGTTCAGACTAAAGTCACATTTCAAAATATCAGATTCATATTAGATTTAGAACCACATATGAAAGTGGCCTAGGTTGGATTTGAAAAAATCAGATTTGTGCTGTTGAAAATGTCTTTAGCAGATCGGATACAGGTCACATATGGGCAAAAAAATCGGATTTGGGCCACATTTGCCTCCAGTATGAACATAGCCTATGTGTCAGGAACGTAGAGGCCCAATTACAGTGGGGTTTTTTGTGTTACTTTCTCCGGAGGTTTAATACTTGTTTGAATCAGAAAGTGCTCCTTTGTGATTTTTTTATATAAATTGTTCTAAAATTAATGTTTAAATCAGCTTCTTCTCAAGCAGAGAAAAGTGCCACTTAATCACAGCAAAGGACACAAAAAAGAAAGTGTTTCCTTCCAAGTCTCGCTCTCTGCTTTCTGTATTTATGGAGAGAGTGGAGAGCGAGTGCAGGGCGGTCAAGATGACGACAGCAAGTTAAGAGCTCTGCCATAATTTGGACCGCAAACAGCAGTTCTTTGGAAGAACGGTGGTGATTCAGGGCGATTTTCAGAGGAGAAAATGACAGAGCTAATATACATGCAATGAGACTGTCCACCCAGAAAATAGGGGGTTTATTAAGGCCTCATTGGTTGGGTAGATGGAATAAAAAGAAGAAAACGCCTCTGAGAGTCAGTATATTCAAGCTATAGTTGAGGCTTGGTACCAGATGCACTTTCTCAGTCTTTTCTTGGTTTTGCTGAACTACCAGAATCCAACTACTGGATCACTGTAAAGCTCTCAGAAAACAATCAGAATGAAGATATAAAGTATAACTTAACAACTGTAACTTACTGAACAGAAAACTCAAAAACGCCATCAGTACATCAATAGAGAATCTGATGAAATTACTGAAATATAACCAATTTAGAGTTTATTTTGTTTTTTGTATTATTGTCGTGAAATGGACAGAGTTTATTTTTGTTTTTGATATGGGTATTATTACTGCTACGAAAGGGACAGAGTTTATTTTGATGTGAAATACTGTTGCAAAATGGACAGAATCTATCCTTGAGTTGTATAGCATTTTTGTGTTTTGTACTTAGAATTTAATCTGATATGTGTAGGATTTTGGAGTTACGTATGGGATCTGACGTAGGAATTTATTGTAGGTAGAAGGATGGGGTAAGGGGGCGGGAGATTATAAATTAAACTTCATCCCGCTTCTTTTCGAATGTTATCCTTTCTTTTTATACAAATCTTTTTGTGGGTTGGTTTTAATGTTATATTCAAAATAAATAAACAAACAAGCAAACAAACTTACATAATAGTGGTTAGCCCTGTTTCCTCACAACAACACTTTCTTTTTTTGTTTTTTTGCAGTGATTAAGTGTCTCTTTTCTTTGCTTGAGAAGAAGCTGATTTTTCTATATACACCACCAGTGAGTGTGGGCTTTTCTTTGTGTAGTTTGCATGTTCTCACTGTGTCTGTGTGGAACTCCAGCTTCCTCCCACCATCCAATAAACATACACATTAAATGGTTACTTGGTCAATCTAAATCTCCTGTAGGTGTGAATGTGAGAGTGAATGGTTGTTCCTCAGTATGTCAGCCCTGTGATGAACTAGAGACACATCCAACATCCTGTACAATTAATATATAATTAATATTCTTTATATGAATCATTACCATAGATTCTAATGTCATATATGATTTACTGCAGAAGAAAATGGTCTTTAATAATTTGGCCACGGAGTCCATTTAGTCCATTTAGTGCTGTGGTTTGGTTTCCATCCCTACTGATGGACCTTCCAAAACAGGATTCCTGTTATTGTATTCATCAAATATTTGGTAGGAAACTATCTGTGACTGAAACAGCAGCAAAATGCAACCGTGCAACCATAGATCAGCGCTGTAGCAAGAGATCAGATGAATTTTGGGCTAAACTGTCTGATGGGTTGTGCTTCTACCCTGCTTGCTTTCCTGAGTGTCAGTAAGTTGTTACCCCGCTGCTGAAGTGGAGGCGAGGGGTATTGTTTTTGGTTTGGTTTGTTTGTTAACACTCGAGCAGCAAAACTATTGGTTGAATTTAAACCAAATTGGGTTTCTAGATTGCCAGTGGCCCAGAACAGATTTGATTACATTTTGGGAAAAGTAGGTCAAAGTTAAAATTTTTGTATGAATTTTTTAAATCTTTTTTTTTTCTCCCGTTTACTTATAATGGGCAAAACTTCACATGTCTATAAAAACATCAATTTTGTTTCAATTTACTTTAAACTTGCCACATATATAGAGACACCTGATATGCTGACATCAGCACATGGATAGACATGATGACATGAGCTGGATCGATGCCAAAATAAGCTACAGAGTTCGGCGGAGTTCGTTGTGCCTGGGACCACTTGGGTTTTTTTGGGTTTTTTTTCTACATTTGTACCAACAGGAATCATGGCCATAATTTGGATCAAGCCATTCCTTTTTGCATATTAGTATTTTACTTAGTCTAGTGCAGGGGTGTCAAACTCATTTTAGTTCAGGGGCCATACTTAGCCCAATTTGATCTTAAGTGGGCCACACCAGTAAAATAATGAAATAATAACTTATAAATAGTGACAAATCCTAGTTTTTCATTTTGTTTTAGTACAAAAAACCCCCAATTAAATTCTGAAAATATTTACATTTTACAAAAAAGATGTGAATAACCTGAAAAAAACAGAAATTTCATTTGAAAAATTAGTGCAATTTTAACAATATTATGCTTCGACTTGTTATTTATACATGTACATTTACACGCAATGTTACATAAACATTTGGTCACAGGCAGAATATTGTAAAAATGTTGGAGTTTGGAACTAAAATTTGAACAATTTCTACAATATTCCATCTCTTATTATTAACACAACTACAGATCACAGTGGATCCATGAATGCACCAAACATTTAATAACAGGCAAAATATTGTTCAAATTGCACATTTCAGGTTGTTCATCTTTGTTTTTATTTATATATTTATTTGCATTTTATTGTGAAAGAATAGTTTTGGAAATGTAAATATTTTCACAGTGTAATGTTATTTTTTTCACTTAAATTTTTTCTACATAATTTTTCACAAAGAAAATTTGTCGTCATTATTTATGGGTTATTGTGTTGTTATTTTTACTGTAGATCACATTGGTCTGTATGTGGAACCTGAACTAAACTGATTTTGGCAACCTTAACTGTTCAGGTTAATTTTTGCACTTTCATCTCGTGGGCCGGAATGGAACCTTCGGTGGGCCAGATTTGGCCCCTGGGCCACATGTTTGACACCTGTGGTCTAGTGGGTGTTTAGCATTCATTTTAAAACCTTTACAAACACTTCCCTTAGTGTACCTCTTACTTCTGGCCTTGAGTGTGTAGGACTTTCTAACTTAGCAAATGTTTAACGTAAAAACACCCCATTTGTAACATTCATTTACTAACACTTCAACAGGTTTATTACCCAAACTAGAAACCTTTCAACAAAATCTGATGCATCTGACAGGTCGACTGTCAAATGACTGTAAATACAGTTGAATGGTAGGTTAGTTATAAAAACTGACGCCACAGAATTGGAACTTAAGTACACATTATTGTCCGTTTAGCAGCTGTTGTGTGGCTGTTGGGAAAGCAAGTTGTGCACTAAATTTTTTTAATGTTTAAGGATGAAATATTTATGCTTAACTTGTCAGTATCAATCCTTTCTTTGGTGTCTTATTTTTCACATTAATAACATTTTCCAATACATAGGCTTTAATGTGCATTTATCCACTTACCCACATCACTGCAATTTCCAACCTCACTACCAATCCCAACAAGAAGTTACGTTTCATAATTCATTCCACTGGGCTGATGGCTTCCTGTGCTGAATATCAAGTTATTGTAAATATTAGTTCCACAAAGTATCAGCAACATTGCCAATTCACCATTCAATATTTGTGTTTAGGTCTGGGATAAGTGGATGTGGAATGCTATGCTGTTGAAGTGGTCTGTATTCAGTTACAAAACACTGGCATTTAACTTTGCCTGGCATTTATTATAACCATTTTAGACCTACTGAGATGAAGTTTTCAACATTACCCTGGCTATTGATGCAGCTTTTATAAGTTGAACTTTCAATAACTGATTAATTTGAATAATAGCCACAGTTGATTAAACAGTCTTTGGCATTAAAAGCTGGCTCTGCTTTAGTCACAAGATAGTTTAGTTTTATTTGTTCAGATGTTAAGATATTGCTCTGTGATATTCTTGCTTCTTGTTTAAATTGACACTACTTTTATATCATCTGTGCAGTTAATACAGACGGTGCGAGTTGATGGATGTGATTATGAAGATGCAGATAAGACAGATTAATTTACAACAGAAGTCCTAAGGCAGATCACAAAAAATAACACATTATAAGATTTGAAATACAGATAGACTCCATACACACATTATCAGGTTTTCCATACTTTACTGAGACAAGTACAGGTATATTAGTGTAATTATAATGGAATTTGAATAGTTCTCCAGTGAGGATGCCCAGTCCAGTACACCATATTCTAATGTGACCTGCCACAATCTCAACAAGAGCCTAATACATCCCAGCGAGTGGCGACCTCCTCATACCAGAAGCAGTGGAACAACTTTTATTTCCAAATGAAATAGAGACCAGAGCATTGCTTCATTCAAACACTGCTTGTGGGAAATGCTAAATATACAGATACAAAGTTGTGTTACTCTACGTAACTAAAATATCTGCTTCAGATACATCTCTAAATTTGACGTTTGAGTGTGATATCTGGACAGTGATTGGAAGAACTGCTGTGACATTTGGTTCAGGTGCACACTGCAGCACCAACAGCACTGGCACATGCATGTGTTGTTGTGTACATACAGCACCCATGAGGCTAACATAAGCTACTAGACATTAGTTAATGTCCAGGGTGCGATTTGTTGGGGGGGTGAATGTTCAACTGTGTGACATGTAATAGGGCCTACCGTTAACTTAAAAAAGAATTAAGTCTGTTGATTGCTTGTTTATTCATGATTGAAAAAAAAATAAAACAAAAAAAAATCATCCCCCATCTGTTTTTTGACAAATTGCACCCTGTTAAAGTCTGAGCTGTAATCGTCATTTCCAGTTTGATGTCTTTCTGAATATACTCAGTATTTGCTTTAGCAGATGTAAATTAAAGTAAATCTGGGTGAGCTGTTTCAGTGTAACTAAGCTCAATCTATATGCAGAGAAAAAATGAGGAAGGAGAGGAAAATAACTGAAGCAGAACTGCAGATATATTGATTTATTTACCGAGCCTTATCATCTTTGTTCAACCCACTCTGTAAGGTGTGTGTGTCCCTCACATGACCTCAGCATTGCCAGACCAGCTGTCTCCCTGTCATCCATACCCCTCCCCCCATCTTTCTTTCTCTCTCTCTCTCTTTCCTTACCAAACATTTACTCTGAGATTAGAGACTTTTACTGGCTGTATCTCTCAGGCAGCCTGCTATACACAGGTGTCA